>NW_020955397.1:987234-1027572 GCF_003031625.1 Empidonax traillii | reverse complement strand
AGCTATCTGCTCTGTGTGTCAGAGTTTCCAAAAAGCAGCAAAACATATAAGGTGAGCACTTTAGGAAAGTCTGGTCTCGAGCATCCCCATGGGAGTCCCCCCGCACTGAGGCACTTCTGCAAACTACCTGCTCTGACAATCTGGTTTCAGGTCTGTGTGAAACTCCTCTTTTAGAGAAGAGGCAGCAGCCTGGAGGCACCAGGCTCTGTTCTCACATCTCTGCTCCTCTGCTGCGAGCCAGCCCTAACCCTGCTTCTCCCTTCTGTCTCCACAAAATGATGGATATGTCAGACTGAGAGCAGTTTCTGATTTATTTGAGTTTCTGTATCTGAAGGCCAGGAGCCCTTTTCACATATAAGGACCATCAAACCAACTGTAGGGCAGGTATGGGGCTGGTCATGGTGTTCAAACTGTTCTGGACCTCAGTTTTTCCCTGGAGAAGGCAGTGTCTGCTGTGGGGCTGTGCTGGCAAAGGAGCTGGATGGGGAGATGTGGCTTCAGCCCTGTTTACTGAGCTCTGGGGATGGAGTGTGGCACCCTGTCCCTATGGGATTTCCCATCAGGTTAGCAACATTCCTGCCATGCCGGCCTGGAGAACATCCTGAAGGTGGGGGATTCCATCTATGTCACTGACATGTGCCTGTATTTTCCAAAAAGGACATTTGTGCTTATTAAAAGTAGGCCCTGAAGTTCCCCTACAACTACCTTGCTCCAGGCATGGCATTTTCAAACCACAAAATCCATTGGGATGGAGCTGAGGATGACACAGGAGTTCAGCAAAACACAGTGGATAATTCCTGCCTCTGTTGGAGTTGATGGCAAACCTCCCCTTTTGCTCGGGTACAACAGGAATTTACCACTTGGGTTGGGATCTCCTCCTCCTCCGTGCAGGGCCTTGAGGTCATTTAGGTCAGAACCTCCTGGACCTTTGACTGTGGGCTGTTTACTCACTTTTCTTTTTAACACTGTGAAGTTTTTTACTATTAGCTCAACTGTGAAGAGAGGCAGAGTGAAAGCCTTTTGCAAACAGCCATAGATCAGCGGCCTGAGCCGACCGATCGTGTCGTGTTATTGATCTCTGTGAAAGGGGATGGACATTTTTCACCTGGGAAGGTTCTTTTAGTTTTATTGAAAAAATGGCCTTTTCTCCAGAAATAAAATTGGACTCTCGCCTCGATTTTTTTTTTTCTCTGCCATTTTAACTCATAGTTCCCTTCTAATTTGATAAAGGTTTTCATTATATTTGGGTTTCAAGCAGAAAATACACTTCTCTGTGGTCACCACAATCTGGTAACTGGAGCAATAACCATGTCCAAAATGAAGATAACTGTACTTGATGCACTGGCACAGGTTGCCCAGAGAAGCTGTGGCTGCCCCTGAACCCCTGGAAGAGTTCAGGGCCAAGTTGGACAGGCATTGGAGCAGTCTGGGCTGGTGAAAGGAGTCCCTGCCCATGGCAGAGGGTGGGATGAGATGATCTTTAAGGTCCCTTCCAACCCAAACCATTCTGTGATTCTGTGATTCTATTGATTCTATGAACTTGGGTGGATCAATATTTTCCCCAAAGCTGGTTTTCTTCTCCCACTTGTGCCTCGACATTCTCTCCTTTCCACTGAATCCCTTCAGCCACCTCAGAACAGAAGCACTGGGAGCTTCCCCAGTTGGACTGAGCAGTGTTCGAGCTTCCTTCCATCGGTGCCAGCCTGGAAGGATTTACGAGTGTTCCACTGCTCCTGGCATGTGGTGTGCAGATGTCTCCAAGACTGGCTCAGCTTTGAACTTGCTCGAACAATTCGATTTTTTTTTCGGTTGTGCATCATTGCTAATTTCCTCCGACTCATCTTCTGAGGGCGGGAGTCTGGAAAACAGCTTCTTTTTCCCAGCTCAGAGAAAACAAGCCTCCCTGGACTGCGGGGAAGGAAGGTGGTGGCTGTACACATTGACCACTTGAAAAAGACCTAAAAGACTGTGCCTTGAGATGGCAGCAGCAGCAAGGGTGGAGATGCATCATTCTTGAGGGAACTGTGAGTCCAGCTGGGAGGAAAGACTTATTCCCACTAGGATACATAATAAAACAGGAGGATACACTGAGCAGTGCAGCTACACAGGACTGTCCCCTTCCAGTGTGGCATCTGCTGGGTGGCAGCTCTCTGAGATGCTCCCAGCCACTTCATACTTTCCTGATGAGTGTGTTTCAGAGCAGCAGATGAGTCACAGTGAGGGGCAGGAAGACATGATGACCTCTCTTCCAGAACAATCCTACACTGGACGAGGTTTCTTCCACATCTCAACTCCGTGGACCGTCTCACTCCCAGCTGGCAGGGTGGGAATTACAGGCAGGAGCTTTTTAGCGCAGGGCTTTTAAGCACGTGGGTTGTCCGTCCTCCTGGAGATGGCACCTCGTGAGATCTGGGATGCAAAGCAGACAGCGAAGCCTGCCACACACAAACCCAGGTTTCAGAAAGGAAGTGGTTAGCGATTTATTTTTTGTTTTTACAGATCTGGGTCTTCCGCCTGTGCTTCCAGTTACCTGCTCAGCCGGCTGTGTGTGCCCTGCCGTGGGTCTGCCCGGAGCTACCACACAGTTGGGAGGCAGGAGAAGGGAACAGGACATGGGGGGATGGAGAGAAATGAAATAACACGGGGATTGATCCGTCCAAAGGTTAACAAGTTGAACTTATTTCACTCCTCTTAGTTTATTTATTGTCCCTGAGTTATATTTGTGACTGCAACTGAGCAGATTAGCACAGGATTGCTGGGTAGATTTAGAAAGCTTCAGTGTTTTTCTGGCTCAATATGCACGGGTGTCCATGTGCCTGTACATGTGTGCCTTGCTCCCACTTTTCACCAAGCCTTCCCTTCCCACTCCCGTTATGGAGAAATGTGAGCACTCATCCACACGGTTAGGGGCAGAGAAGGGGAAAGATTTCCTTGCTCATCTGATCAGAAGCTAAATTTATGCAGGGTACAGCACATGCTCTTCATTATACTGTGAAAGCCACGGGTAATAATTCCTCTGTCCCCAGGAACAGGGACACTCGCTGCAGTAAAAATATATATAAATATATATATATATATATAAAAAACCCCTCCCACTGGTGGTAAACATGTGCGTCATGCGAGGTGGAGGGAAGCTGGAGCTGGTGAGGGCTGGATGTGGATGAGTCATGTTTGTTATGGCCTTGCTGGCTACCGGGCGCTCTCGGTAGCAGGAGCTGCAGAGGGAAAGAGCAGCCCAGCGGTGGCAAAGGGCCCAGGAGAGATCCGAGGTCCCTTCCAAGCCTGGCTGCAGGCTGGTGGGGCTCCTCATCTTCCTCAGAGCCCTGGTTTCCCTGTGGGGGGGTGGGGGTGGGAGCAGAGCTGGTCTCGGTGTGTGTCTCGCAGACCCCCGTGCTGGGGGTCCAGCCCCATTCCTGCCCCATAGAGGGGAGAGCAGAGCCCAGGCTGGGGCTGGCAGCAGGAATTGGAAGCTGGCTGGATGTCATGGATGGGGAGTGAGGTGCGTTAGTCAGATGACTTGGCTAATATCTCCTATTACATCAGTTTCTTTTCTTTCTCTGTCTCTGTAAAAGAGCCACAAAAAACAATGAGTAATTTCTCTGCGGAATATTCATCTCTAAAAAACCCAGGCCCAGGGCTTCAGCGCTTCCAGCATGTTATTTTTCTCTCCTTGACTTTGAAAGTGTGGCCTGTAAGCCCAGCTGGGAAAAGCTCTAACTTGGGAAGGGAAGAGCTCAGGAGAAGGTGTCCTGGGATGAGCAGGTTCCCTGAAGGTGCCAGGTTTGGCTGCAGCCCGGGATCTGTCACTATGGACACAAACACTTTTCCAGTGAATGAGCAACTGCATTTTTTCTAGTCTTTGCCTCCTTATAAAGAAGGGTAAAGCATCCCTTTGCCTTGTGCTCTCCCCTGTCCCCATTTTCACTGCCCTGTGCTGGTGATTTATCCCCTCACTGAAGACAGGAACATGCATCCTTTCCCACAGAGAAAACACAGGCAGTGAAGGGAGAACCAGCTCCACAACCATGATCATCAGCCTGATTTGGGTTGGGAGGAACCTTAAAGCCCATCTCATTTCAACACCTTCCACTAGCCCAGGTTGCTCCAAGCTCTGTCCAACCTGCCCTTGGACACTTTCAGGGATGGGGGGTCCACAACTTCCCTGGGCAACGACCCGTCCAACAGCAGCCCCAAAACTGTGAGTGCTTACAGCAAGAGTGGAAATCCACCTCCCAGCAGCTCCAGCACAAAGGCAGCAGTGTGAAGGGACGTAGTTGAATTTCAACTTTCTCTCAATTCCAAACCGCAGTGTGGGAGCCAGGTATGAAACTCCCTGGAAAAATCTGTTTGCCTTCTCCTGACACAGTGCCACCAGCTTTACTGCAAACACAGAGGGAGAGCGACTTTTTAATGGTATAACAAAAGCCACCAGCTGTTTATTTTATTTATGGAGGGGATGGATAATTGACAGCTGGCTGTCTGAAGGAGACGAAGCCCTGCAGCTAAAAACTGCGGCTCCAGCAAGGCTACGAACGGCGGAGAAATGGCTCCAGAGGTGACAGACTTGTTACTTTTAAGACTGGGAGATATATAAGAGAACAGGGCTGAATTGCACTTCAGAACAATCCTACCTAACCACTGAGCTAAATAAAACTGGTGATTTCATACCAGTGTCTACAGCAGCCTTAGACTGAGCGTGAATTAATGGGTGTTGTTGCCTCTTGCAAGCCCAGGGACTCCAGTTCCACTTTTTAGGGCTTGAATGCACTCCAGGTTGGGACAGGAGGTGCAGCACTGGGCTGCCCAGCGACAGTGTCAGTGTTGAGGTTTGTCCTCCAGTAAACTTTCACAGAATATCCTGAGTTGGAAAGGACTCACAGGGATCATCCAAGTCCGGTTTTGCTGTGTGCTGGGAGGGCAAGAAGAGAGTGGGACAGTTTTACTGGGACCAGTGTGCTGGGTTGGCTGGTTGTCTCACGTCACATGAGTTACAAATATCAGTCTTTGCTTACTTCTATTTTTCTTCTTCTCCTTTTTTATTTTCCACTTTTTGAACCAGCCTGCCTGCAACTTTGAAGCTGACAAGTCTCTTCCAGGCCTGGCCTTCATGCCTCTGGATGGATCTGTGCCTATTCCTAGAATATTTACTTCTATCTGCTCCTGACCATTACAAACAAAAACAGAAGCTTAAACATTAACCCCTACCCACCACAGCACCACAACGCTTTGCAAGTGCAGAGCTGCCTTCTCATAGGAGAGATTTCCTCGTGTTTCTCAATTCACCTCAAACTTCTTTTTTTTTTTTTTTTTTCCTCTTTTACTGTTTACTCGAGTTTTCCCCCCTGCAGGGCAGAGTAACATTTACGATGTAAAATTACAGAGGCTGTTACTCCGCGGTGCTGCACCAGCAGTCGTGATTCAGTGTCAGCCTGGGGTCGAGGGAGCTGGAGCCTGTTAGCTGGATCCCTCTGCTTTCCCACCTCCACATGGCTCTGCAGCAAATCAAAGTGCAACCAACAGCTTTGCATCATTCCTTCGAGGAGTCCTGGGCCCTGTACGTTATCTCGAGGGCAGGGTATGTGCTATAATAAAAGACGGCTTTATTGCCAGCTGCAACAAAGCCAAGGATTCAGACACATATTGCCTTGTGGGTTCATTGTAAACTCCCTTTTATGACCCTTCCAGTTTATTGCTAATAGAGATTTACAGTGGGAAGAAGGGGCCGTGTGCTGTAATTAATAGTGTTATTAGCCTGGGTGGGTTCGATGCAACGAGCAGCGCCGCCAACCTTGGTGTTTGCCCTTCGTTACCCAGCCCTGAAATGGGATGGGACAGGCTGCTTTCTGCACAGCAGGGCTGCTGTTACTGGTGCCTCGCTGGGACCAAAGTCCTTCCCCACTCAGAGGGACTCACCACAGGCTCAGCCACCTTGGACATCACGAGACACCGCGTCCGCTTTCCTCACTGATGGAAGACCATTGGTGTTCCAGCTGCTTTCCCTCCCCACCCACCCCCAAAAAATGATATTTTTTTCGGATGGAAAGCAAAAGGGATGGATTATTTTCAGTAGTTTCAGGAATTTCTGGACATAGGACTAATTTGCAAACTGGACACACAGAAGTCACTAACCTTCCCCGTGGTCCCCTTTCGATAGAGTCTGTTTTAGTCACTCAGGCTGTGAGCACAGGGTCCAAACATGGCAGACACACACAGAGTGTTACATATGGGAGTGGGACTGCGTCAAAAATATCCCACCTGCCTGCTCAGATGCTTTCTGCTGAGCTGAGGCCATTCATTAAAACCAATTGTTGTTCCTTGCCCATCTCCAGACTCTGAGCCAAACTCCAGTGCTTTCACCACTGGAGTCACTGGAAGTGGCTCTGTTAATATCAACCTGGTTTCTATCTCTTGCTGCTCTGCTGGAATGGAGCCTCAAACGAGGCAAATTTCATGTGGTTGCAGCTTTTTGCTATGAATGTTTCGTGCTGGCAATTAAAAAGAACCAGGGTGAGAACAGTCCTGCTAATGATTTGCAGTCGGCTCCTCCGAGCCGAGTTGTCTTTCCAAAGCCAAAATTGTATCAGTCCCCAGAAGCTACCACAGAAGTTAAACATTAAGTGGTTGGAGTTGCTGGAAACTTCCGTGGTTTCCCACTGATCAGAGGTCAAGGATAAAGCCATTGAGAACGTCCTTCATCTCAAACAACTGCCATGAACATGGCCAAGCCCAGAGAGCGACCGGCAACAAACCTGCACCATAAACCCGACCACACGTGACTGCTCCTCTGGGCAGGCCCGTCCTGACTTCACAGAAACAGGGAGAATGTTACTACTGGTGTTCATAAACACAGGAGGGACTGGGGGATTGACTGCCAGGCCAGGTGGAAGGGAACATCCAGCTCATGATGCTGAAAGCCACATCACTGGCTTTAAAAAATCAGTGCCAGGAATTTCAGTCCCAAGCACAAGTAGTATATCTTGTGATTACCTGCCCAAACTTTCACTCCAGGAATTTCCTGCAAAAGGGAAAAAAGGCAAAGGTGTGATGGTTTTTTTGGAAGTCACTGGGAACTGGATATCAGCCTGGCTTTGGGGGTGGGAGCGAGGACAGGGAGCTGATGGGGGTCCATCCATCACAGAGGGGTTGCTGATGGAGTGTGAGGCTTGCTGTGTTTTCAGAGAAGGAGCTAAAAGATACCAGGCTCCTTCTCACCACTTCTATTAATATTCAAGCTAATTAACTTTGCTGAGAGCTGGAGGAAATTGAATCTCAAGAAGAACCTAAGCTCTGCTTTAGATTTTAAGCCATTTTGGAGCTTTTGATTCGAAGCTTGTGCTTTTATTATTATTATTTTTAAATCTGTATTCTTTTTTTCCCCTGGAAACACCTGGCCCACTTTAGGGGTAATATGACAGCAATAAATGATTCTTATTAATTGGCCATCAGCTGGCAGGGAGCAGCAGGCTCCCAGCTGAACAGAGCATATTTATGGGGGAATTTGAGACAGGTTTGGGGGTGCCAGGAGGGTGAGCCCAAATGGCTGAGGTAAGGGAGCTTTTGGAGGTTAAATAAAAAATAGCTTAAAAAAAAAAAAAAAGGAAGCTTTTACAAGCCAGAGCTTAAAGATGTGCCCTCCCTTTTCGCCCGTTTATTAAGTAATAATGAAACACTTTTGTCAAAGCTTAGGCACCAAATTTCTGACACCAGATGAGCTCTAAAGCTAATCAGGGGCTGGAAAAATGGGAATATAATTAAGGCTGCTGACAGCCCTGTGTCATTAACCTCCCAGCTCTCAGGTGCCACGCTGAACCACAGCTGCAGAAGATACTGTATTACGGGCAGTTGGTTTCAGCTGTGGAAATGAATTTGGCTTTTAATGGCTCTGTGATGTCTCTGGAGCTGCTTCATCTGGGGCTGAGGCAGTGGCAGAGGGGATGGGACTGCTGGTCTGTGCTGGGTCCAGCTCCTCAGTGATGAACAACTGAGGCTCTTCTCATCCCGAGAAAATGAGGTTTTTCTGGGTAAGGGTTCAGGCTGGGGCAGTTCTGCTCTGTCCTTGTAATTAATTATTATCATTATTAGGAGCGTGGGTGTCTGCTTTGCCCAGGCAGTCGGAATTCCTGCCTGTGCCCCACTGTGGATCTGATCCTCTGAAGTAACCCTGTAGGGCTGATATCCAAACCACCCACCTGCTCTGTGACTCAGTTTCCCAATGTGCAGAGAAGGTAATAATCTTGGGGCCTTTGGGAGGATGTTTGGAGGTTTGACAATGTGTCTGTGCCCGTTCCTCTTATAATTATGTTACCAAAGGGGGCTGTGGTGGGGTCTTGAATGCCACGGCAGTTAGCACAGCTCTGCTATGGGCAGCACTGGTGGTGGAGAAAGGCTTGGCTTAAATTTTTTAAGGATTATGTAAGTTTTCCTTTTTTTTTTCCTCCCCCAGGATTTTTACTGCTCTGAAGGTTGGAAAAAAAGGGAAGCAGCTGCTCCCAGCACAAACACCTCCGATCCTAAAACGCTCCTGAGAGGAGTCACTGGGACAGCTCTGAGGGAGAGCTTGGGCCGCTGCCAAAATTACGACAGCAGTAACCCTCGAAACGGAGCCTCTTATCTGGGCAATCTCAGAGCGCCTTTCAGCCGTTTCGCAAGGCATGTGTCACAGACAGGTACCCTGGGACATGGAAAGGGGAAAAGCATTTGCTTGGGCAGGGAGGCGGCTGCGTCAGTGCCAGGAATAGCACCCCCGGCGTCCCGTGACCCAGGCTCTCCTGCAGAAAAAAAAAAAAAAAAAAAAAAGAGAGAGAGAGATAACCTTTCCAGTGACAGGCTGAGCAGCCTGGGGAAAGCACCGCGCAGCCCCCTGCGAGCGCTGCCTCCGGGGGCCACCGATGCGCTCCAGCCGCAGGCACCTGGCACTGGTGTCCGAGCAAAGGCTCTCAGGTTTCCCCCTGCATGTGAAAAAATACCTATTAAGGGCTAACGAGCAGAGCAACACCCAACCTGAGGGAGCTCGGCTGTGGTTTGTCATCACCGGCGCTGTCATCTGTTGCCCCGGACTTTCTAAGTGCGTCTCACACCTTTTCCTCCGCAGCGTTCTCGGTTTCGCGGGTGTAAGACTTCAAGCCTTGGACAGCGGCAAAACCAGCCAATTACGTTTTCACCCCGTCTGCTCTGAAAGCCCCGGAGTGTGCCTGGTGGGGCCACAGCTGTAGAAAAGCAGGGAGTTCACGATAAATTAAAAACAAAAGCACCATTATCCATATGGGACCTCGTGAGCGGTTCACATACTCCAGCAATTCCAAGCACTCTGCGTTGTGGTTCTTACTTGGTTTTAACTCGATTTCTTTGAGATGCAAATCAGAGGGATTATGTTCAGAGGCTGCATCAGAAAGTCTTTAATCCAAATGGGCTATAAGATTTATTTAGAAGAGCCAAATGTCTTGTCTGGGACAGAAGCAACCGAGCTGAACTGAAACAGATGGACATAAAGGAAATTAAGCAACTCTAATGGTCTTATCCAGAGTTTCAAAGTATTTGGTCTTCCGAAAGCTCTAGCTCCTGGAAGCACGTGATGAGATGGGAAGCTCAGGTTTCACTTAAAAACAGGCTTTGCAGTTTACTGAGAAAAACAATAATAACAGTGTTTTTATTCCTCCTGTGTACAGAGCGAGGGCTGCCTTCCAAATCCCGACTCCTTAGTCTTGCATCTTCAGATGGGAATATATTGCAGAGGGTTTCTGGATCCCTCGTTTTTACAACAGTGTCATCATTTCAGCAGTCTGGATTCAGGATTTTGGGAAACCTGATGCTAGCTATAGGGATCCCAGATAATGTTTACTGTACAGGAAAACTACCCCTTGAGTCAGCTGAGGTTTTGTTCCTTGAAATGTTTTGCTGTTTCTCATGGAAACTTTCCTTAGGTCTCTCCTAAACCCGGGGTATAACCAGGACACCAGCACTGCCAAGGTCACCTTCCAGCAGCGTTGGATGCAGCAAACCCAGAGCACATCTTGGTTGCTGATAAACCACTGGGCTGGAAACCTGGATAGCTCAGGCTGTCCCCCAGGACCCCACGTGTCTCCACCTCTGCTGAGCTCAGAAGATTTTTCAACTGGCAGAAGAGCCTTCCTTGATGTTTGGATATGTTTGGCCCCAGAAAGACTGCACAGACAGCAAAAGAGGTGTGAGGACACACTCCCTACCATCCCCACCAGAGTATTTCTGATTGTAAAGACGGTTTCACTCAGGAGCAAAAAAAAGTTGAAGTTTGAGTTGGTTCTGCCATTTTCAGCTTTTAGGCTCTAAATGCTGATAATGCTGAATGCTTTTTAATGCTTTCTGAGGCTCTCAACCACTGCCTGGTGGTCAAGGATACCCCAGAGACAGCTGATGGGTGAATCCTCAGGGATCTGGAAGCTGAGCAGGGAGGAGAGCCCTGTGTGTGGCTCTGGGCTGCTGCCTTCTTCCAAGCATGGCTCTGGGACTCAGGATACCCAGAGCCAGAGGGTGCTCACCATCACCTCTGCAACCTGGGAGATGCTCCTGCAGCTGAAACTCCTGATAAAAGCTGGTAAAAAAAAAAAATCTTTCTATTCACATCCCCAAGCCCTGCCCTGCTTGGGTCAGCCAGGGAAGCATCGAGAGAAGAGAAATCTCACGTGTCTGTGCATTTGCCATCCTTCACCCCAGTGCATTTGCAAGTGGGTTAAATAAAAGGTGAGAGAAGTGGGGAGAAGAGGAGGGAGTGAGTGTGAGAAGGAGCTCATCCATTACTATGCCGTGCACAATGCAGGAGGTCTTGGCCTCCTGGTTTGAGTGCTTATTCCCCATAAAATACATCTGAGAGAAATCAATACAAGAGGCAAGCAAGAACTTAAATCAAAGCACGAGGAAGCAGCACTTGGCGAATGGAACGACCTTGCAGAGAGCTGTCAAAACCAGGACCCCAGCCCTGGGAGAGGAAAAACCTGCCAGGAAAAAGCCCTGCAAGGCTGGCATGAGGACTTGAAGCTGGAGTGTGCTGCCTTGGCACGGCTCTGCACTCTGATCTCTGCAGTGGAAAGCACACGGAGAAGGGAAAGCTGGTTGTGGGCTGGATAAATGGCACAAGGGCAAGCTGCCAGGCTGCTCCTGGGACAGCAGGGAGAGCTGATGTGGTCTGTGTTGCCTATTTGGGCTCCTCAAGTACATCAGAGATAAGGTGGCAAGGGTGACAGCCAGCTGTGAGATACAGAACATGCTCCCCACAGTCTTGGCCATCCATGACCTTGGTCCCTGGGAATGTGCAAACAGACCCAGTGCAGAGCTCCAGCTCCACCAGGTCCCTGTCCTGGTGAGCTTCTCACCTTGCCCATCTCAGCTGAGGACGGAGGGGATGTCTCCAGCATCCACAGGTCCCCTCCTGCCTCATGACTACCTCCCTTTGGGATGGGCCAGCTCCACACGCAGGTGTCGGCTGCCTGACCTCGGCAGCAGGTCGCAAAAGCTGTGCCTCAGACATCATAAATCTGCAAAGGTTTGCTCCAGTCAAGCTCCACCTCTGCAGACTGCGGGGCACATGTTCCCATGCTGGGAAATCTGACCCCTCGGTAGCCTGAGAGACAGGAGAAGCCTGGGTTTGGTGTTTTGAATAAGTGGCTTTTTATCTGAAATCCCTTTGGGAGCATGAGCTCAGTAACCAATGAAATTATATCTGTTGTTTCAAGCAGTGAAGAAAACTTGGCTTGATGTTTATTGAGATTTATGGCTTCCCTTGAGCTTAATTGTCTTTGGGAGCCCTGGATCTTTTTAACGGTTCAGCTAAGTGGTACTAAGAAGGATGGTAATGGTTTGAGCAGTCTGCCCCCTTAGCATATCTCTTTCTCTCACACAATTTGCTGATATTTGGGAAATATAGCTGATACCCTCCCCTCCTGAGGTCACAGATACTCACTGGTGTGAAACTTCAGGAGACAAAACCAGGTGTGAAAAGCTCCCAGTGAGTGTTTCTTGGGCGAGGTGCTGACTTCCATCCATCCATCAGGGTTGTGCTCTGGGGAAGGGGGGGAGGACACGTCTGTGCTCCCCTGGGGAGGGTCACCTGGTCCCCCTGCCTCTTAACCCCCTCTCCTGGGTACTGTGATTTGTCTTCCTGGTCACCATCAACCTGGTGGCCTGGTGTAGGCTCCTCTTTCATCCTCAGCGATTGTGGCTTTTCTGTTCCCTCTGCTGTGGGCTCTGAGTGCAGTTTAGGCTGCTCACACCTGAGCACAGCCCAGCATCACTTCCTGAGCATCCTGGAGCTTATCCACAGCTGACCGGTGGGGTGGGCATTGGGATCAACCTACAGAGTTGCCATGGGGGTGCTCTGGCAGGAAAATACACCTTCCTTCTGCTCTTTGCACTGGTTTGAACTGGAAAGGGACTAATCTGGGCTATGGGGAAGGAACCCCTGGCCAGTGCTCGCCTCACAGAGACACAGCTCTGGGATGCCTGGTCCTGGCTGGTCCCTTGGTGCTGGAGGGCTGTGATGAAGAGCTTGTCACTGGCAGGGAAACACTGCCCCAGTGGGCAGTGACCTTCACCTATCCACTCCCCTCCATGAGGTGCCGTGTCCGCTCGGGCGGGCGCTCCCAGCAGGGCCGTGGCCGTGGCATCCTCCAGGAGCAGGGACGCTGCGGCGCAGGGTAATTACACCGGCCCGTTATGGTTCAGCAGGCACCTCCATCAATAACCCTCGGGTTTCAGAGGTGCCGAACTCGGCCACTCGAAACCACATCTGGCTGTAGCTCCGCCGCCCGCCGGAGCTCCCGGCTCATCTCCCGCTGCCTAAGCGGTTTAGGGGACGAGCAGTAAACAAAGTCTGTTTTGTTGGGCTTTTGCGTGCTTTAAGGCAAAGAAAGCAAACACAGGCTCGCTGGGCTAATCTCCTCCGTGCGGAGCCGGAGGCTGGCGGCTCCTTCCTACGTCAGGCCAGTGGGATTTTTATCTCTGATGTGGCTCAAGCGGTGAGCGTGGGGATGTTCTCCCTCCCGTGCATGTGCGGTCCTGCCTCGTGGCGCTTGTCGGGAGGTTGTCGCTCTTTTGTGGCGCCTCCATATTCAGTGAAGTTTAGATGATCGTGCTGGATGTGTGGATGTCTTGGACTGGGTTCTCCCTGCTAATAACTTTTGGACCCATGGGCCCATCCCAGCCTCCTTCGGTCAAAGCCCCCGAAGAAGTTCTGCTCTGACATTTTCCACAACTATGGAGCAGAAGAGCTGTGGTCAGAGTCTCACCAGGGTGGTGGAAACAGTGTGGCCCTTGCAGAGATGCAGGATTTAGGCGGGGGATGCACATGCAGCTCTGCTGTCCGTGTACTGGCCTGCCCATATATCTTTAAAACTTGACTCAGCAGTGGGGCCTGCATTGGGATGGGCTGAGTTCCAGCTCCTTCTTGCACCTGGGTGAACAAGCCAACCTGCAGACCACATTACCTCTAAGTGTTTAAACATTTTTCTGTAACCCAAGCCTGGTGTGCAGGAGGATGAAATGTCATGTTGGAGGGGAGGATGGAGCTAAACTCTGTGGGTGTGTAAGGAGATGAGATGGGGGATCAAAGGGAATGGGTAGACAAACCTCCAGCCAGCCCCACCCGTCAAGAAAACATCCCCTCTAATAATCCGCGTCCCACCAGAGCTGAAGGCAAGTGAACACAAGCTCAGGGCTCCTCTGTGGGTGAGCTCTGGGTTGGACAGCCTGCCTGGATGCACAGAGATTTGGGTTGGATGTCCACCTGGTCCCTGGGTGAGCCAGACTCAGCCTTGGGCCATGCAGAGCACTCCCATAGCCTTGAGGTGCAGGGGCTCATGGTGGCCCAGGCAGCCCATCCAGCTCCAACCCTGCCCAGGGAGATGCCAAAGCAGGGCCTGAAGCAGGTCCTTGCATTGGGGGCTTCCAGGTCCAGCTGTGGGGAGAAGATGCCCAGTCCTGGGCACTGCAGAGCAGCTGCCCTTTCTCCTGCAGCCAATCCACTTCCCAGTAAGGCACTGGGAAGGTAATGGGCTTGGCAAGGAGGGCCTCCAAGTCACTCAAGGGGACAGCTCTGTGCTCAGCCAGCCTGCTGAGAGCGAGCCAAGTGCTGTTGGCAAGGGAGAAACCCTTTCTCGGAATTCCCAGCGTGGAGTGAGCAGGGGCCACCAGTGTGTTTCCCAGGTGCTGAGGGCGCTTTCCCACCCTGAGGAACTGAAGAGGAGATGGCAGCATTGGCTGGGGGTTGCTGCTGAACTTGCTGGTGGATTGCCAACGAAGTTTGTGAAAAGCCTGAGCGAAGACCACACACAGGAGGCTCAGGCGAGGGATGTATCTTAGACCTTGAGGGTACGAGGCAAGAACGCTTCTGTGCCTGACTCACCCACTCTGTGCTAACACTGACTCATAATTACTGATTTCGATTCAGACAAAAGATTTATCTGCATCGAAACATATGGAAAATGGTAATGTAACCTGGTAGTGGAAACAGGAGGCTTCAGGGCGTGCCTGATGGAGTGGAGCCAGCTCCCCCCTCCCAACTTACATGTTGCAAGTGTGGCTGGGATGAGTCCCCAAAGCCGGGGAGGGTCTGATTGCCCTCATCCCTGCACAAAACTGGCTGCACTGGTGGGAATTGCGCTTGCAGAAGGTGAGTTTTGCAGCAGTGCCCATTTTTCTGCAGAGGTGCTGGGTCAGGATGGGTCCCAGCTCTGTTTCCCTCAGCTCTGGGGGTATCCTGCTGTCGCAGGAGATGAGTCTGTCCTCTTCTCTCACAGCCCCCACGCAGAGAGGCAGCTCTGGGGATGAAGATGTCTTGCAGGCAGCACCCTGGCCCTGCAGAGCAGACGTGCTTTTGCACGGTACCTGCACCCTGGCACAATGTGCTGCACAGCGGGGCTGGTCACGCCGAGCACACACCGAAGGCCTGACAAAGAAAGGCACGAGCAACCACAATCCCCACCATTACTGGGGGTGGGTTACACCCAGAGCAGAACCTGAGCTTTGCCCTGTGCTGGAAGCTCCCAGTGCGATGGCAGAGACTATAAAAACCTTCATCTCCTGCCAGGCTTTGCTCCCGGCAGCACAAGGCTGGATCCCTGGGATCGTGCCGCCTCCTGCCCCGCCGGTGCTCCCTGCGGATGCCCTCCCCGTGCCACCTTTCCCCCCTGCTGCTCAGCGCTGCTGGATGTTAAGTGGAAATTTCCCCCCCCCCGTGCCAAGTGTTAAATACTTATCAAGCTAATACAGCGTCTTCGCGGAGGTGCCTACATGAGACAACATGTTACCGTAATTAACAAGCAGCTGGAGTTGGCACCGGGCTCTGCTGCAGCTGCTCCCGGCGGCTTCCAGCGCCTTTCCCAGGGCTGCGGCTCTGCCTCCTCCCCGCAATCACGGGCAGGACCCGGAGGGGGAGGTCGATGCCTCGTAGGGTCCTTCCTCACTCTGGAGGGGGATGGTTGTGGTTCCCAGCCCGAGGCTTGCAGATCCCTGGAAGGCTGGGGGCTGTTTCAGATCTGTGTTGGGCGACTTGGATGAGTGGGTCCGTTCTCAGCAGGCAACACTTAGGCAGGGGGGGTTAGAAGTTTTGGGGTGCACCGATGTGGAGAGGTTTAGGCAAACTCGCTGCTGGAGGAAGATGAGTCATGGGGGTTCAATGGTTTGGGTGGTGGTTTGTCCCTCCCCATCGATGAGGCAGCAGCAGCTCCCTTGGTTGGCTTTGCTGTGGGAATGGTGCTTGTGCAGGGTCCCCTCCTGGGGCAGAGGGGGCTGAGGGTCACTGGGACCAGTGTGATGGCTGCCAGGGACTGGGGCACTTCTGGTGGTATCAACACTGGAAAGAGATTGGGAGATGGAAAGAGAGAGGGGCTGGGATGGGTTTGCAAAACCAGCCTTGGGCAGAAGGCTGCGGAGCAGGCATTAGGTGGTGGGAACCATCCATTTGCAGAGTTAATCATCTGGTTGACTGTATCTTTCCAGCACCCAGCCCCTTTTATCTGGACCACTGTGGATTAGTTCACTCATCCATCTACCCACTCAGCCCTAAACAGAGCTGCTGCACAAAACCTCCCCATCCTTTTACATTGCCTTGAGCTCCCTAACTTTCCAACCCCAGAGAAGTCATCTCAGCAGTAGATGTTTGTATCATGACCTACATTGCTATTGGGTTTTAAATATAATTTTTTTTTTTTTTTTTACTGTTGCCATATACCAGCTTCCCACATGCAAATTGCTCTGAGTGAGCCATTTATCTGGAAAATAAAGGTTATGTTCTCAAAAGGCATTTAGTTCCCTTTCTGAATGATTGAGCGAGTTTTCCGCTGAGAAAACAAAGGCCTTTAACACAGTCCAAGCCAATGACAGGGAAAAAGATTCAGGTAAAACCCCTCCATTTATTTAACAACTCCCCATTCCTCATTCATATTTACAAGATAAAAGGGGCTCCATCAACCCATTAAAGTTGAAATACGTGTCCTGTCTTCAAGGAAGGCAAATCCCATCTGGCATCCCTGGAGGAATATAACCTTAACTTCAGCTTAATGCCACATTAGGGTATCTTACAGATTCTGCCTGAGATTTACCTGCCTTAAAGGGAGATTTATTTCTGGAGTAAACAGACTCATGTGACAAATCTCCTTCCATGAGCAACTTTGGAAAGAAGGTGCATTTTTGACTTGCTGCTTCCCTGGTCTCTGCCCAGTGGTGAAGGGCAAAGGAAGGGGTCAGCGATACTGAGGGATCTCTGGTTCCTTTCCAGGTCATCCATCACAAGTCTCTATCCCCTGTCTTGGGAGCTGTGGGATGGATGCCTGGGGAGTTTGGGTCTCACCTGCAAACCCAGCTCCGTGCCACGACACCTCAGCCATGGATCCAGGTAGCTGCAGGCTGGGGTGGGAAGATCAGAGCCTGTTCCAGGCTTACTTTTCCTATCTTGCAGCCCATCCTGGGGGAGCCAGTGCAGCTCCCAGAGCTAAGGTGTTCCCATCCACCCCCACAGCCACATTCCCTACCTGAGCTCCAGACCTGCAAGGCATCACAGCAGTGGAGATATTTTTAAGGAAAGGCAGGTCCAGTGTTTGCTGGCATCACCAAGGTGCTTGCACTTGCCTGGGAAATCAGGGAGTTTTCCATGGTTAAAATCGGTGCTGCTGCTGCTGCCTTTCTGCAGCCCCATCCCAACGCTGCACCTCACATGTATCCAGGTGACTCTTTCCCAAATAACAACAAAAGATGGCTTGGGATGGAAATCATGGCCTCCTCTGGTCTATTAAATGGCTGGGAGGGAGGTCATGGGAATCGGAGCGTTGTACTGCTCATCCAAGTGGAAAGTGTGTTTCTGCTCAGAGCTACCTGGGGGCACACTTTGGTAGCCATCAGTTCATCATTATTGCCACTTTTACTAATATTCATAAAAATTATGAAGCCTTTTCTAGTTATTAAATGGATCCCAAATCCTTTTAAACATGTAGGATTAGTTTTAGAAGTCACAGGGCTAAAATATGAGAAGTCTTTGCCCACACCTTGGGTCGTAGCTGTAGCCCTTCCTCCAGACTTTGCTGGTCAACAAGCACAAACCTGTGAGGGGGATCCTGATGAAAAGCTGAGGGTGGATTTTGAATCGATGCTGCTCATGCACAGGGGCCTTGGGGCCAGGGGAAGGCACGGCCAGGCTGCTGTCCCCTGTCACCAGCCTCACATCCTAGGGTGTTGATGTACATGCTGTTCAGCCTGAGAACAAGAGGGCAAGTCAGCTGCAGGTGGGTGAAACCTATCTCCTCTCTACTTAACTGGCCTGCCTGACTGGTTTTTTTATGATTATTTTTTATTCTGTCTCCAGTTAGGCAATACACTTGCCTGTTGGAAATATTGCCCTGGGCTGCCAGCTCAGCCGAGGAGAAAGGCGGGCGTGTGTTACTGAGGGAGGATGGGGCATCACCCCCTCCCTGGGGTGGGCACCTCTCCCCTTCCCCTCCCTGGGCTGCATCTGCTGACCCTCCCCTCACCCTGCTATTCATCAGGAGCATCCTTATGAGGGAATTTTCTGAAGGGTCCCTCCTGACCCCTCCCCGCACTGTGCTCTCACACCCTCAGGATCGCTGGAGCAGGCTGTTGGACCGGAGTGGGTGAATTTAAGCCCAGCCAGTAGTTTGGGATCATTAACCATCAAGGTGCCCCTGGGAAGAAGCAAAAGGTATTTGGGAAAATTTGCTAACAGACTCTAATGACTTAATAATCCCTGTCAGAGGGAGCGCGGCAGGTTATGTGAATGTCAAGTTTCCTTGCTCTGCTGAGAGCCAGCTGCTGGTTATGTAATGGGGGGGTGTAACCTCAGACAAGGGGGGAAAAAGGGAAGAAAAAGGAAAGCACGGACCCTCTTCCATGCTGGGATGTGAGTAAGAGGGAGCACAGGCATAGGTGTTAGCCAGGAGACCCCTGGCAGGACTGACTGGGCACAGCTGAACTCGATGCCTGGACTTGGGGGACAGAGCAGCTCTCCACGCTCAGCCCTTGGGATGGGGCTCACAGGAAGGCCAGGGATGGGTCAGGGTCCACCCAGCACAGAGGGTACCAGAGAAGCATCACTGGAAGTGCCATTGACAGCAAAAGAAACCAAGAGCTCAAGTAGCATGAGTGATGTGAGTGCATCCTCACTGCAGGGCAAGGGGGGACAGAGTGGGCACATATCCCGGAGTGAGCTCTGGCACAGCCCGAGCCCTTATCCCGCTGTTAGATGAGGTTGTTGCTCTGTCTCGCCAGGCTGTCATTCCTGATGTAGTCCCTGATTTGGGGAGGCAGGGGTCAGAGCTGCTCAGGGATCTGCTCAGTGATCCTCGGAGGTGATGATCTGAGATAGTTCCGAGCTTTCAGCCTCAGCTCACAGCAAGAACTGGGAAGATGGATGTGGGTCCCTGAAGAAACTTTGACCCCTATCAGCCAAGACTGCCCAGACTGAGAAAGCTGTCCCAGTTCTGGGAGGCTGTCAGGAATGCCTCCACTTCGCTTGGCTGACTGTGCTCAGGTCTGAATGAGGCTCACTGAGGGCTTTCCTTGAAGATGAAGGAAATCCAGGGCTTTTGAGGTGTGCCATGGTTTTACACTTGCTCTGCATTAGCTGGCACACCCAAGGCGCCGGTATGGCCTGTCCCGCTGCCTGCTGGGGTCTGACATCCTGCTTGGAAGCCAAAACAAGGCGAGGGGTGCTGGACTCTGTATCCTGCAGTCGAGCTGGGGCAGAGGGGGATCACTGACTCTTCCCCCATGAAAACAAGCGCCCGAGCTCCCGGGGCTCCCGCTCCTCAAGATCCGACTTGCCCGCCATCAATACTGTTCAAACAAGCAAATTTTGCAGACGTAGCTGCAGGCCAAGTCATGGGGCAGCCGGGAAGGAGCAGCCGCAGCCTGGCTCCAGACCCTCCCGCGGGAGGTCTGGGCGGCGGGCGCGTGGGTGCCAGCGGCATCGCGTGCCAGCCGCGGCTCTGCCCCGGGGCTTTCCTCCGCACCTGCGGCCACTTTGAACCCCAGCCACGGCCCAGAGGTGCCAGCGATGAGGGGGAAGACGTGGGAGCACCGAGGCTCGGCCGGTGTGCAGCCACTCCTCAGTCCACGCTCTTGGGGCAGGTCTCACGTACCACGTCCTTGCTGTAGGGGCATCCTAAAGTGGAACCCAGCCCGTGCACATCACCCAGTTTTCCTGCTGGGATGCCACTGTGACTGCAGGCAGCTCAGGGAGAGCGTGAAACACGCTCCTCCAAAAAAAAAAAAAAAAAAAAAAAAAAAAAAAAAAAAAAAAAAAAAAAAAAAAAAAAAAAAAAAAAAAAAAAAAAAAAAAAAAAAAAAAAAAAAAAGGAAGAAAAAAGAAAAAAAAAAAGAAAAAAAAGGAAAAGGCTTCTGAAGCTTAGAGTTGGATATTTATACACTTGACATAAAGGATATTTCTGCATTGAAGTAATAAGCGTGACTCAGTAAACCAATGGGGAGAGGGTGTTCCCTTTGCAGCAAAACCTCAAAAGATCAAAGAACTTCTTGAACAGTTTAACATTTCGAATGTTAAAGGCGTCGGGTTCCCCTCCCTCTCCCCTTCACCCCTCCTTCAAGTGTTGAAAAATAAATGGCTTGATTTTAGCTCAGAAGGGAGTGTTTTGGCAGCTCTGGGGACTTGTGGTCCTGGCTGGGCTGGAGCACCAAGGTCCTGGGCATGTGTGTGCAGGACCTGGCTGCCTTGCTTGGTGGTTATCAGCCCTGCTCAGGACAGGGACATGCCACATCCTCGGGGCTTCCCATTCCCCAGCTGAACTCATGCTGGTTTATGGAAACTGGCTTTTCCCAGATTTCAGCAGGTTCTTCCCTTGGGAGAAGCGAATCCTGATATTTCTGTGGATATAGCCAGTGGTGGGGAGATCTTAGGGTCTGGTTCCTGGCCTCTGCCAGCATCCAGCAGCAGGCACTCGGGGCTGGCGCTCCGGTGGGAATCCCAAGGTGGATATTTGCCCAGGGAGGGATTGAGCCTTGCCAGAGGCTCTCGGACACATGTGCTTTCCTGGGATCGATAGGCTGGAGTAATATATTGCGCCGAGATAACAAATCACTTAGCTTATTGGGTCTTAATTAAGCCTCTTTTATCTCCATGACAGCCACACACCTGGGCTATGGCCCAGGCAAACCGTGGCCGCGGCCGAGCCGTGGGGACGCCGCGCCGGAGCCGGGGGATTGATGAGGCTCTGCTGGGTGGAATTACCTCATTGTGTTCGCAGCGCTCGGGGCCATCGATCTCCCCGACTCCCCTGACCCTCCAGCCCAGCACCCAGGGCTCTGGCTGCCCTCCTTCCCAGTGCCTTGTGGGCAGGGGATGGGGATGGGGTGGGGGAATCTTTCCCCTCAGTGGGGTTGGGCTGGGTGCAGGTAGGTGAGCTGGGGGAGAGCTGCCCCGTTTGGCCTCCTGGGTAATAGATACAGTTGTTATAGTCCCTGACAGCGCGAAATGAAGACCTACATCACCATAATGTATTGTCAGCCCGCGAGCACAGTGCGGCCCCCGAGATGAATGAATGCAATATCTCCGTGTGCGAGGGGGAAGGAAGGCAAAGGGGACTTTAGGCAGAGCCGCTGCTTTTGTGTGGCTCGGGAAGAAAAGGCATTTTTTATTTGTGGCGGGGAGGTTGAGGGTGTCTGATCCCCGCGGAGCCCGTGACAGATACACTCCATGAAGGGGAGCGCTTAACAAACGGCTGGAATGCTCCTGTGATGAGTTCATCCAGCAATGAAGTAATCTTGCCCCCACGTCGCTGCCAGCTGAGGCAAGCAGGGCAATTTACTGCTCTGGGGCTACACAGATCAGCACCGATTTCGGCTCATGTAACCCACGGACGTAAGGGAACCATCCAAACCTGAGAGCCCCATCCGACTGGAAACGTGTGTACATGGCACCGGGAATCTGAGGCACGTATTGCATTTAGTTATTTGAAAGTAGGGCAGTTTTCACTCTGAAGTGTGACTGCTGCTGCACTGACTTGCAGTGAAATAATGAGAGCTGGGAGTTGCGAGTGACTTACAGCTGAGCAGCCAGGTCCTGCAGGACCCTCTCCTTCTGTAGCATCATCCTCAGGTTGATTCTTAAATCCTTTTCCATCTCGGACTCATCCTGCCTGGCAGGTACAGCGCAGCGGGAAGCAGCCTTTCCTCTGTGCTTCACACCCTGGCACCTGAGGCAGGCTGGCAGCAGCATTTCTGACACCAAAACCAGTTGGAAATGACACAGATATTCCCAAGTCCAGGTCACAGCGTGGTCATAGGTTGATTTTGTGACCGCAGGCAAAAATTGCTTATGATTTCTCCCTCTCCCAGCACACGATCTGTCACTGAAACAGGCTCCCCAGGGAAGTGGTCATGGCACCAGGCCTGTCAGAGTTCAAAAAGCATCTAGATGATGCTCTGAGTCATATGGTTCAGTCCTGCAAGGAGCAAGCAGTTGGACTTGATGATCCTTATGGGTCCCTTTCAACTTGAGATACTCTGTGAAATAGCACTGGACATATCCAGCCTCCCTTAATGATTTTTGACACTTGCAAGAGGTGCTGAGTGGGGAGTGTGCTCTGGCAGGCCAGATATTGCATGTTTGCAAATAGTCGTTTGAAGCAAGAAAATAAGGCTCTGTGCTGGAAAACAAGAAGCCCATAATTCATCTTAGTGTTAAACAAAGTCCAAAGTACTCACATTACACAAAATCCGACCGAAGGGCAACACCCTTCTACTGTTCCTGAGTTTTCACGGCTATTTACAGTTTTTTTGGATAAACACAAGAAAGTTGATATAGGAATGGCCAAATCCCATAAGCTGTCAGTAAAACCTTCCCCTGCAGGCTGGTTCAGCTGGGACACGTGATGCTGTTAAAGCCATTCAGAATGGGGCTTCCCCATGATGTACTCCTTCTGGAGTCTCCTTCTGTGTTGGCCCTGATCAGGGAGGACAGGATTCCACCCCGTGCTGTGAGATGTTGGTTTTCGTGCCCTGCTCAGCTTTTGGTTTCCCCTTCCCCGAACCTTTGGGCAGTGCCCTGGTCTGTAAGATCTGCTTTATGGGGTGGTGGGGGTGGCAATGTGTGATGGACAGGGGCTCAGGAGGGGCTCAGACCAGGCCAACCAGCTCAAACAATGGGAATAGCCATTGATGCCCAAAGCGATGGCGACTGCACCAGGAGGTGCAAACCCTTCAAGTCATGGCACAGGTGTCTGCTACCTCTTCACATGAACATTCTCCAGCCTCATATCTTTAATGAGTGAGCAATACCTTTTGTTGTTGCTTTAGGCATGTGGCCACCTCGTGATTTTTGGCATCTCCCTCTCCTTGTTGCCAAACTCCCCGGCTCTCCCCAAGCACGGGCGGCTGCCAGAGGGCCACAGCTCTGCTTTTTTTACTTGGCTGTGATTGTTGCTCTGAGGTTTTTCCCTGAAAGGTTAGGCCAGCCCTCGCTCTGGTGCTCAGAGCCCGTCTCCATCGCTGATATATGATGCCCTTGTAATCTCCAGTGACATAAATTTTGCTCCTGTTTGTCTCCCCGTGTCATATCCTTCTTGTGCCGTGTCTGTTATTGTGTCTCGCCTTGTGGTTGTGTTTCAGCATTTTCCGTTGTTTGTCTTCTTCACCTGAGGATGCCCATTATGGGATGTAACAGCTTTAATAGCTTACAAATGGGAGGCTGGAGTTCTTATGCTCCGGGGAGCACCGCTCGTGGCAGCCACCGTTCAGGAGTGGCATCTGCCAGTACTTCCTACCTAAACTGGTATCCTCCACCCCAACTTTATTTTAAGACCAGGGACAAATAGCTTGTGCAAAGCTGTTGGTGCTTACTAGAGGTCAGGTTTGTCCCTGCTGGGACTTGAAGGGTGGAAGCTAGGACCGAGTGGGGTGACTGGGAGCAAATGGTGGCTCCTCTCCACCTCCAGTACCACTGTTGGGTTTGTCCTTGTGCTGATCAGCCTTGAGATGCCCAGCTTCACCGCTCTCTTCCCAAAATACTGCCCTGTGCCTGGTGGCACTTAGACCCAAGGCTTGGCTTCTGGAAGCAACTGTTCGACATTCCCTCATCAGCACATCTCCCAGAGCAGCGAGCACCGCAACCAGGATCTAATTAAGCTGGCTAATCTGAAGGAGGTACTACATCTCCATGGAAAACTGCTTCAGTTTGGCTTCTCTGAATAATAAACAAAGCACTTGGGCAGATGATAGGGCATTTAAGTGTTTACTCTTCAGAGCATTAAGTGCTAAATTTGTTTTTAGCTCCCTTATGAAAAGCCCTTGCAGAGTAAAAGCACACAAGGGTCTCAGTCATCCCTCACAGTTCTCCTCCACGCCTGCTGTGTCCAGGAGAGCTCGGCTTTGCAGCTGCCCCAGGGGGGCAGCCAGGAGCACCGACTATCAGGATCACAAGGAATCACTGAGGTTTAATCTGCTGGCAAGGAGCAGGGGATAAACCAGAGCCAAGCCCCAGATCCATTCGCTGGGATTCTGTGCGTGGAGCCAGCCCAGGCAGGGGGCTGTCTTCAGTTAGTCCAAACTACGATGGGCATCCTCTTCTTTTTTGAACCTATTCCACCAATCACTTAATGTAATAAATTCCCTAAATGGAAAAGATAGAGACAAAAACCTCCAAGTGAGCCAGAGCACAGAGTTCATTTCTCCTACTTCCTCCTCCTTACTGTGACACTGCTGTTTTGGCAACCCAGGCTTGGGATGCGGGACCTGGGCATCATTTGACCAGGAGAACGTGGAAAAGGAGTTAAAAAGGGCACTGGGGTGGCTGTTTGCAGCCTCAGGCGTGTAAAGGTTGTCTCACCCCACATGGGGCTGCGATGGGCTGCACTGCTCACATCTGGCCACCCCTGCCAGCGAGGCCCAAAGACCACGTAGGGAGGCTTTCAGGGCCGGACTCGCTGCCGGAGCTATAGAAACTGAGCACAAAACCAACAAAACAACTTTCCATTTCTAAAGCTTGAAGGGGTTTGCACCCTGCCACGCCAGGACAAAGGGAGAATTAGCAGCCAGCAAAGAGAAAAACAACACAAAGCCACATCACAGTGTCAAGAAGCCAAAAAGCCTTTTTCCTCCCCGATGCCCGGGCGCAGCTTAAACGACTCTCGTTCTGGATGCGGAGCCGATGCGGTTCGGCTCTGCAGCACTTTGCATTCATCTGCCTGTGCCTGAGCTGAGCTCTCCACGCTGCTGCTTCAGCTGTGAATTTTTAAACCAATTTTGACACATCAAAACCGATGCAGAATGACTCAGAAGTTTTCAGACAGAGCTTTCTCCTTGCAGCAGGGGAAGGAGGGGGCGCGCGCATATTTAGCAGCAGCCGCCTCCTTTAAATTGACCTTTTTTTTTTTTTTTTTTTTTTTCAAGAAGGAATATTATGGTTCAGGCAAATTTGGGATGTGTCTGAACATGCTTCCCGTCCACATCGTGGATTCAATTACAGCGCAACACTTTGCAGATTTCTGTTAAATTTTAACTCGTTTCACATGGGTTGGGTGAACTTTGCCTGACATTTGGAAGCAGGCAACTTGTGTCATCAGGTTACACTCACACTTATCTCTGCAAACATATCCTTGTACCCAGCCCTGCACCAGCAGAGCTGCCTGTGCCGTGGATGGCATTAATTGGACCTGAAATGTGCTTTCCTCTGGCATTTGGCTCCTGCCTGCTCGTGGAGGATGAGTGTCACCCTGTCCCCACTCTGGTGACTGTGTGCATGGGAATGGGATGGACGGTGACTGAGCATGGGCATGATGGGGACAGGGCCAGTAGATGGAGGAAGGACAGTGAGTTATGGGTCTGTGGTCTTGCTGGGAGTTTTTGGTGAACAGCAATGCTGGTGCCACGAGAAGAGAAGGACTTTGAGACAATTCAATTCTCCCCCAGCCTCCAAAATGCAAGGATATACCTATGGCAAAGGCAAGGGGGTGCTGCTGGTGACCCCAAAACCCATCTCCTGAGAATCCCACAGGTCCATGGCAGCAGGGGTGGAGAAGGGCCTCTCTCCTGTCCCCAGAGCCAGGCAGGAGGGAAGGTGGTTGGGCGACACTTGCAGGACCAACCTGGCCGTGCCCTGCCCTCCTCCATCACACTGACCCATGGAAGCCCAGTGCTGAACATCTCCTTTAAGGAGTAGGTCTTTGGGGTGGCTAAAAAGTCAGGTCTGATCAAAGCCTGGCTGCTCTCCTGGTGCCAGGCGTCAGCAGGGGGAAGGGGGAAATATTAAAATCCCAAGATCAGTCAGTTGCTGGTTCTTACTTCAGCTGCACAAAGTGACCGGTTCTACTGATCAAAGGCCTCGCCACTGTTGTTTTAAAAGTGACATTAACATTTAAGGAGCTTTTGAAAGCCCTGGCTTGCAATAAAAAGCCAGACACCCAGTCACAGAGCAACTCAAATGCAAGTTTAATGATAATGAAACAGCCTTTTGTTCTTAAGCTCAAAGAAGAACCACAAACTTATTTATGGTGTTTATAATAAGGACTGTGAAGCCTTTTACACATAATCCAGCAAACCGATACCTGCAAGTGGAGTTACCCAAGGATCCCCAGAGTGTGTAGAGAGGCTTTTGAGCTTCTCCTTGGGCTTGGAGGCACAAGTGCCATGCTTCCTTTTGATGATGCCAGGCTTCAGTCAGCATCATGGGAATGCCTCTGCCAACTGTGAGGCTCCCCTGAGCTGTTCTGCTGGCCTGGGGCTCATGAGCGTGTCCTCAGTCAGCGTGGCACAGCATGGGTTGGCAAGGCATGGTACAGTTGGCACAGCAAGGCTTGGCATGGCATGGCATGGCATGGCTCTTCATGAGATGGCATGACAGCCTCGCATGGCATGGCTCCTCGTGGAATGTTTTGGCATAGTGTGGCTCAGCCCTGCAGCTCATCCCATTCAGGACACATCCCCACTGCACCAGAACAGCCATATCTTGGTGCCCATTAACAGCAAACCTCTGTTTACCCCACCTGAAATCATCACTTATCGTCCTTCCTCCCTCTCTGCAGCCCCGTGGCGCTGCCTGCACCCACCCAAACTCCCTCTGGACTCATCCCTGCTGCAGAGCAGGCTGGGGTGGCCAAGCCTGCTGGTCCCCTCTGCTGTTGGAGCTGGATCTCTGGAGAGCTGGGCACATTTAGCAGCCTGGAGCAGGAAGCCATGCACGGAGTGCTGGGGGCTCAGTGCTCACAGCCTTCTCCCAGCACTTGAGTTATAAATAGCCTGGAAACGGGATCCGGGTGGAGGAGCCACGGCCGGGTAAGAAAATCCTCCTCTCCCCGCACTGGTTCTGGCTGTTTTGTCTCTCACTGTGAAGCTCTTTGCTTTATGGCTCCCAGCCCTACAGCATCTCCTGTGTTTCACCTTGCAGCTCCAACATGGGCAATGGCATGTACCTTCTTTATCACATGCCATTGGAAATATCAAGCCAATTCCCTCATCCTGCTAAGTCCTGGAGAGCCTCTGCTCTACTGTACAGACATGTTTTTATGACAGTGTGTTACATCAAAGATCTTTTTTTACGCCTCCTCACCCTCCTAGATGTGGTAAATAGTGCTGGGTCCTGATCACATGCATTCCCTGAGCAGGGAAAGAGCCAGGGAGCCAAAAAAGGAGCAGGAAAGGGAGGTTTGTTCATTCAGCTTCTTCAGGGCTCAGGCCTGGCAGGTCAGAGGTTCCAGCAGAAGGAAGAGTGGAGGATCAATATCCCACGATGCTGCTCCAAAGCCCTCCTGCCCACTGCATTGTGCAAGCGGGAATTCCCTTTCCTGTCTCTGGTGGTGATGACCCAGGATTATTTATTTCTGTTTTCCAGAGGGATGAGAAGGCATCCCACTCCCAGACGCTCCCTGAGCTGGGATGTTCCCCAAGCCAGGATGCTCTCAGAGCCAGCATACTCTCAGCGTGGTGGTCATTTTCTCAGAGCCCAAGCTGGGAGTGAGGATCTCCCCTTTGATTTCTGAGGGCATGGATATCCAAATAAATTAGCAATGGGAATGTGAGGGGGTGGGGGAGGCAGGCGAGGGAAAGCTGGCGGGCTGGAAGTGACCCAGACCCAGGGAACAGATGCAACTCATAACGTTAATGAGGGTTTTTTTCCCCTCCCCAAAGGCACTGCACTCTTGAGAATGGGGGGCTTTCTATCCCATGGCAACACCAAGCGGGGAAAAAATGGGCCTGGCTTTTATTTCATTTTTTTGTCCTTTACAGGAATAGCAGGCAAACAAAAGCCCTGAACAGATTTATCATTTTTCTTTCTCCCCCACCCCCTCCTTTTCTTTCCTTTTATATTTTTTTAAAATAGGGTTAGAACAAGATGGATGGTTCCCCAGGCCCAGGGAATGAGCAGATCGAGGCAACCCTGTCGTCTCTGGCATCCCATTAAGCCAAGCTCTGGGAGGAGGCCACCGTAGGACTTATTAAATTTGCCCCAGCCCAGACCCCAAACGCCATCCCCAGCATGGGGCTGCCCTGGCTCAGCCACCTGAGTCCCACCTCACCGTCCACCTCTGGCACCTCTCCTGCATCTCCCCCACCCAGAGCCCCAATCCAGCCCCGCTCTCGCCCCCCACACCAGCCCGGGAAGCGGCTCCATCCGTTCTTGTCAGCCGGGGCCGATTCGTCACCGCCGGGGTGACAAGTGGTTGTATGGCTCTGTCAGCCCCTCGCCAGCGTGGCCTGGGCCCCCTGCAGCAAAGCCAAGGGTCCCCCCAGGGAGGGGGCTGGGGGGGCAGCAGAGGGGGGGCATGGCCAGCCCCCGACCTACCCCTGACCTGGGGGCTCCTGCGGCTGGAGAAACCGCAGCGATGGAGGGGCAGCACAAAGAGGGGGAAAAGGAGAAATAAGGGGATAGAAAGATAGTTTGAGTCTACACTGGGGGGGGAGCACAGGGCAGGCTCACCCCCTGGGCAGGCAGGGAGAATTGTCCCAGTCCCCGCCGCCCGCCAGCACCGCGTTGGCACGGCCATTCCCACTTTAATACTTAACAAGGATTTAAAACCCTTCCGTAGTCAGAGTTTGTTCTCGGCGATAAATTTTGAATAGCTTATAAATTATGGACACAACGCGGTGTCTGTGTCTCCGGGAGGAAGGGCCGGGCCCAGATTGCCGTTACGGGGTGTAAAGCCAGCGTGGCATTGCTGGCAGCGAGTCTGGCGGGCCGGCATTCCCGGGAAGCCGGATCCGGCCCGCCGTGCCTGGGTATAACATGACTGTGACGGCGGGATCATATCGCAGTCACGTCTGCTTCACACCTCCCGGTAATAATCGCCCAGGATGCAGAAATCACGGGGCAGAGCTGCAGGGGAAGGGAGCAACGCACACCACCTCTCTTGCCACATATGCCTGTGTGTATATATAGCCTGGGAGATATATGGATATATGGATATATATAGCCACCAGCACAGGCACGGAGAATATGCTCGAGCTCAGGGTGGAGGGGTCGGATTGCCCATCTCCCTTTGGCAGACAGCCCTCCCCACCATGCCCCAGCTCCAAACCAAACATGTCCTTGCCATAAGGCCCCAGCACCCCACAGGGGGACTGCAAACTCCAGCTCAGCTAAAATCCCCCTCAAACCAGAAGCCCGGGATCCCACAGAAATCTCTCACAGCCACTCCTGGCTCTGGGGCCGGAGGGGATCCACACTGAGGAAAATCCTGGCTGGGAGAGATGCTTTCATCCACCCAGTGAGGAAAAATAGCATTTCTGAAAGCCAAAGGGGGACTGTGCAATGGGTCTTTCCCACTTTTTCCCTGGCACACCGTAGCAAGTCAGTAATTAGGTTACAGCATAGCTCCAGCTTTATTCCAGTGCTCCAATGTCCAATAAACCTGTATGATGTTCGTATGTGTGCCTGTAGTACATAAAGGCTGTAGGAAAAGGGCCAGTTTTCACTACATTAATTCATAAAGCAGGTCAGGCTGGTCTGGCCCCCTACCTCACTTGTTATTTCTATTTATGAGTAATATTGATGTTTCAACCAGGGATCAGGACCCTATCGAGCCAGCTTTAATATCAGGAAAGATTTAGCAGGAGAGAGCTCTTTCAGCAAAGCAACAACCCCAATGCTGAGCTCTTACGTGGTGCGGCTCACAAACACTATTATTATTTGTAATAAGGTTTTATTTTGCATTTTGGTTCCGCAGCAAACCCGGCATCTCCAATTACCCTAGTTTTGGCCACGTCAAACTCCAGCTGCCCACTCATCAGGTTATTAAAAACTAGACAGGACTGAAAATTAAAGAGGTTTAAATGTTCCTGTTGTGGAGCCCTGGTGATAACAGGGCAGGTGCCCACTGATGTAATGAGGGGCTCTGAGCTCTCCCAGTTGCCCCGGGGGGCAGTCTGACAGGGCAGGGACAGGGACCAGAGCAGCCCCTTGCCCGTGAGGGGCTGGCTCTGCATGCAGGTGGGTTTTTCCCACCTTTCTCCCCATTTTTCTCCTCAGGCTTTGCTGGCTTCCACCATCCCCCTGCTGATGCTGCAGCACCTGATGGAGAAAACTGAGCACTAACAAAATGCTGGATAAAACTGGGAAGTAGGTGCAGAACCAGGGATTATTTGGGAGTGCAATGTGTCCAGTAGCCTGGAGCTGCAGGACTGTGCTTTCCTCCCATTGAAGGCAGCACATCTGCCAGTGCAGGAGGAGGAATCCCTGCCTGGAGCAGGGCACGTGGCACCCTGGGACTGGAACCCATGGGACTGCTATCCCCAGGACTGGCACCCTCAGGACTGGCATCCTGCTGAGTGTTGCTTTACACATAGGGAAGGTTATTTAGGCTGTATTAGGGAATGATCATGTCCTCTGAATGCCAAAAGCAAGTTTTTAGGCCCAGCCCACTCAGGAGCAATACAAAGGCCAGAACCACCCCTGACCCAGCTTCAAACTCATTGCCTGCTGAGACGCTGAGCATGAGCCAGTCCTCAACCTCGAGTGAGCCACTTAAAGCCAAGATACACTTAACCAGGGTTCATCTGGCAAAAAAAACCCTGGAGCCATTGATCCTTGAGGAAAAGCAGTCGCGGGAAGTAAAACTGTCCTGGTCATTGCCTATCATGAGTGAGGACAGGCCAATCACTCCTGCCTTGAGCAGATCTCCCGTGGATGATGCTGAACTGGGTCCTGTAAGAGGAGGATTCCTGTTCCACCAGGCAGCAGGACCCTCTATGCACAGCGTTACCTTTGGGATGTATTTTTGGAATTTCTTAAGGATGATATTTCCTAGAGCATGGTGGACCACAGATTGTGTTTCTGTTACGTGTTCAACATCAGGATCAAAAACTGCTTGGAGCAGCATCAAACCCAGATGTTTCCAAAGAGCCAAGGGAACATGTTACCTGCCTCCCTCACCCACTGCCATGACATTTCATTCCCAGACTGTGCCAAACACTCTGAGGCTGAGCCTGAGCTTGGATTTATTGTGTTTGTGGAGCAGACTCCGGTGGGTCCCCTGGGAACTGGGGTCAGCACTGGGGGCTGGAAGAGGAAACCAATGCATTTCAAAATATTTCAGGAAAAGACTCTTGGAATTCCAACCTTGCTTGATAGGCAAGACCTCAGGGGTCAGATCCAGCTCCCAGTGGTGCTGCCACAAAAGCCGAGTGAATGTGGGGGAATCAGCCAAGGTCACTCCAGGCCGGGAAACGACGTCTGATTTCCCATAGTGTAAATGGCAGCAGGACCTTCCCCCTCCTCCAAAGCTTCTCCTCATCCCCCCCTCTGCCATCTCTTTCGAAATGTTTATGTTGGATTGTCGCACAATTTACACTGGAAATCCGTGCGAGGCGTCTCTCTCGTTGAAACGTGCAGTGTCAGCAGCTGGCAATCTGAATCCCGGGACACATCCTGGAAATCACAGCTCTGGGAGAGGCAGGCATGAGAGCTGCCGAGGGGCCAGGCACCCCTCTTCCAAAGCAAGCTGTGGCACCTTTGGAGGTGTTAAAGGACGGGGCTGTACAGGCAGGATGAGAGGAGACATGGAGCGAGTAGTGAGAGAGAGCCAAGGTCAAGACCTCCTACCTTGGGTACTATCCCAGTTTCAGTGTGATTTTGGGGTTTCCCACATTTTCACGACAAATTGTGTGCTTTTTTACCACTGTAGCAGAGGAAAAGAACCAGCAGTGCCCCCAGCCTCTCCTTTCAGCTGACACGAAGAGTGGCTGGTGCTGCAGAACTGTCCCTGAGCTCAGGCGAGCAGAGCTCACCACCACTGTCAAGGGGTGAATTACTTACGCCTTGTGGCAGTGACGGTGATTTTCCTGGGATAATGCACGGAAGATTTTGCAAAGGCAGCTCCTTTGCTTGTTTGTGGGAATGCGTGAGTGTACTTTGACATGCTCAGCGGGAAGGAAGCAGGGATGGACCGGAGCCACCCCCAAAATGTCCCTCTCCAGGCTGAGGAGTACACCAATATCTGGGACACCACGGGAAGCAGCCCTGGGGGGTCTCCACAGCCATTCCCAGGTCCCCTCTGCCGAGCCTGGCAGGGGATGGAGCCTTTCTCCCCCGGCCGTGTGCTATTTACTGCTTGCTCTGCATCCTCGCCGCAGGGCACAGAGACTGCGAGGCCATATGAGACCGTGGCGATGAACATCTAGCCTGACCTACTTACAGCCCGGGCCCTGGGACTTTCTGGAATCCATCCTCTTGGAAACACAACGTATAATTTTAGGGCAGCAGAAATCTGCGCTGGATGGGGATGTTGTCCCAGCCTCCACCGTGTCTGTGACGCCAGGATTGCTGTGACTGCCTCCGAGCACATATCAATGCACAGGCTCCATTAACAACCCTGATTGCCACTGATATGCTTCTCATTATATTTCAGGCCTTACGCATCATTATTTCATTTACAAGATGGTATTTGTTTTCCCTTCCCTTAATTCACGTGTTCCCCCCCCCCCCCCCAAAAAAACAGATTCTCATTAAAATGTTGGTGCTCGTTGCAATTGAGAGCAAATCGCAGCTTAATCCAACCTGCCAGGAAAGCCAATCACCCCGGAAAAATCTCCTTGAAGTCTCCATGCAGGGGCAGGCAGAGGGGGAGAATAATAAAAAGACATCGAATTAGGAGGTGCCGAGGCTTGTTTGAGCCGAGAGGAAGGGACTGTGGATGCTGACAGGATGGTAATGCAAATCCCCTTTGGAGCATCCAAAGAATCAACTTAAATGGATTAATGTGAGGACAGAGAAGAAATTACTTCAGTTGTTTCCCTAATTCGATTCAATTTATTTTTATACGGCATCTCCATACCGAGCCTCTCACAGCTGCGTCACCCAGAAGAGAAATAATACAGAAAGGCTGTTCTGGCAGAAGTACTCCCCAGCACAGGCATCGCAGTGGGAGGAAGGAATATGAGTGCTGGCCCCGAGGATTTGATTTTCCAAATCGTCAGGAAATCACACGCCTTTCCCCCCCCCCCCGTTTTTTGTTCCCGATTTCAATACTACTGATTTCCCCAGGCTTTCCTCACAAACCATCTCCGTAACGCACCGAGGCTGATTCTAACCTCACACTGCTTTTATAGCACTGTAACTCTGATCTCACACTGGTTTTACACTGGTGCAGTTCCACTTATTTCAACTGAGTAAATTCCTGATTTATGTTTGTGTAAACGACAGCAGAAATAAGCCCGTGGTTTTCCCTGGAGCAATGCCTGGCTCCCACCGGGGTGGGGAAGAGGAAGATCAGGTCCCTTGCAATGCAAATGATGTAGAAAACTGTCATTAAATTACACCTGGACTCTTACTTTCAAATATACTTTTGCTTTCTTTTATAAAATGGACTGCATTGTCAAATTTACACATGCATGGGAAGAGGGGAGGCCAGGACATGGGGCTCTGATGCTGATAGAAAGGGTGGGTTGCTGTTCCCCCCTGCTTTTTTGGGGGGAAATCCATCTGGATTCCCCTTCTTGCTCCAGTTTCATCCATTTGTGCACAAACTGCTCCTCTCTTCCTTGATCCCAGGCCTGTCCACCGAGGGAGAGAGAGAGAGCCGGGTGCTTTGGATTAAATTGAAGTGTGTGTGTCCTGTTAGCTTTAAAATATTAAAATGTAATCCTGGGGAATGAAATCCCTTAGGAGAGCAGTGTGAGAGGGCAGCCCCTGCAGCCTCCTACCCCTCGTTAGTGCAGAGCAAGGCAGGCCCTGATCAGAGCACACGTGGGTCCCTCTGCAAAGACCCGCTAACAGAACCCTAATTAATTTATTTTTTAAGGCTACACACAAGGGAGCTGATCAATGCTTCGCCCTGCGGTCTGGGTTGTTGGGAGCATATATCATTTCCTTGATTTATTCTCTGTGATGTGGAAGGATGGAGCCAGCATCCCAATACCTGCCTCCCAGGCTGCTCCCTCCCTCTGACACAAGCAGGTGCAGCTGAGTTAACTCCTGAGCTCTCTGAGCAACACTTGATCCCTGTTAGATGACTGCCTTTAAAAGCAGCTCCCTGGCTGCAGGGTAGTGATGCTGGATGGACAGCAGATATCAGTGAGGGGTGTGATCTGTGCTTCTCAATCCCCTCACAGATCCTGCAGGGTGAGACCAGGCTGCTGGATCCAAGACACTCTGAGCTGGGCTCCCCACCCAGGTAAATCTCGTGCTCTCTTGGTTCTGCTAACAGGGGAAAAACAGGGGTTGGTGTCATTTATGGCTGTAGCAGTCACTTGTTTATCATGGACTGGGGAGCTTTTCCCTTCTCCTTTGCTCTTGGGACAGAGGTGGGGAGATGAAGGCAAACTGGTAGCCAGAAGGGAAGGGACCTCTCCTGCTTTGGGAGTGATGGAAGGATGTTGCCTTTGCTCAGCTGTGAGGCTGATTTTGTGGATGAGGGTCCCTCAGCTCCCACCAGCCTCTGTGCTGTGCTCAGTGGAGCCTTTGGAGGAGGTATGTGATGGCCACGTGTGGGAAATCCCTTGGGCTCAGTGGTGTCTCCCAGCTTTCCTGTGCTCTAGCCCAGGTAGGTCCTTGCTGGTTCATGTGGAGGTTCAAAGGTGCCTTTATCTCCATCCATCCTCCCACTGCTCTGCACTGGAGCAGGGAAGCAACTGATGTTCCTTTTCTCCAGCAGGAGCCCTGGCTGGGGTGGGCTTTGGGCATGGAAGGCCAGGAAGGGAAATGAAGAGGATTCAGGCACCCCAACTCCCACTTCTGAGTGCCAGACTTCCCCTTGGGAAGCCTGGTGAGCATAAATCCCCGTGATTGTGTTGTTTTTGCAGTGCTGTGCTGATTTATGCTGGCTGAGGTCCCTTTGCCACTGCCCAGCCTGATGGATAAAGACCTCACCTTCACACCCAGCGTGGCACCACTCCCCAGAGCCCCTCTCCTGCTGCTCCCTGCCCTCCTGCTCGGGGTAGTCAGAGGAAGATCAGCACGATGCTTCCAGCACACACGGGCTTTGCAGAGACCCCTTGCCCTCCCCAGCCTCCCAGACAGCCCCAGGGGGATGAGATGCCGCAACCTGACATCAGCAGAGTAAAATATGGCCCTGGCAGTAATCTGATAGAACGTGATGGTAATTTGGGGTGGGGGAAGGAGAGGAGGAGGCATTGAAAAGGAGGCATTGAAAGCACACTTCCTTTCAGTACATTGCTGGGAAGACCATTAGGAAAACCACTAGATTATTTTTCACATTCTTCAGTGCAAAACTACTGCATTTTATGACCACTATCAATAACAGCTATCATATTACTAATGCTACAGTTGCCACATATATAATATTTAAATCACATTTGTGGCTGACAGAGACCTATGGATATTCTCAATCCCAACAGGCTATTACAGTTCATATCATGTCTGTCATATAAATATTATGAATCATTTCCTACTATCTTTATGGGGGCTACATTGACATCATCAAAAAGGCTCTGGGTCCTGCCGGATACTGCATATTTATATACACCTTATGTATATGTATGTGAATGGAGGGAGATTTATACAACAATCATCGGTAATAAATGCCTATGATAAAGCATATTATCTTCACACTTCATTTGCAAAGTGTTTTGTATGCAGGGACCAGGAGAAGGCCAGCAGAGAAGCTCTAAGTGACTGAGTCACATCCTCAGGCCCTGGTGTAAATCAGGTGGTGGCCCTGCCATGAGGCCGATGAGCAGCGTGGGATGAGGTTTTCAGCTGGTGCCCAGGCACTGGCTCGGTTGCTGTGCTGCTGGCTCACCTCAGGTGAGGGTTTGGCTCGTGTCCCACTGGCAGGATGGGTGATACTCCACGTGCTTTCCCCAAAGAGCTGTAAATCCCGTAGCTCATGTGCTGCATTTCATCTTCCATCCGTTAATGCTTTCTTTGCTGGCTTCCTTGGCAGCCAGACTCTGGCCTGGGTGATGAGATGAAATAAAGAGATCTCCAGGTGTTATAAAAGGCAGAACTGGACTTTCCCTGAACAGAGTCATTTTGCAAAGCAGTTAATTAAACCACTGTCCCTACAAACCAGGTGAGACGTGCTAAACCCAATCCACCAGAAAAGCACAAGAGAGGAAGAAACCTCCCTTAGGATTATTCAAGCTGGATCCAGACAAGAGCCCAGGTGCCCAGAGACCTTTTCCCCAAACCTGTTTTAAGTGCCTGAACACGCTATTAACACTTATTCCATATGCAGAGACAGCCAAGAACAAATGCAACTTCATGGCTTGGAGTCTGGAGGTCTCTAATAAGCATTTAATGTCCAGTTCTGAAGTAGCTGGAAGTGCAGCACAGGGCTGCTGCTTGTGCAATGGATTATTTAATCTGAGCAGTCCCCAAAAAGGGGAGAATGCAGCATCTCTGCCTGTCCTTGGTGTGGGAATGTGGCTCTCCAGCTCCAGCAGATCAAATAAATCATGAGCATCTCACTTCATAAACAAACATCATCAGCCTGTTAAATGCTGCTGGGGAACAAAACAGAGCAGTTGAATCTCCAGCATTGACAGAAATGTCTTGTCCTCTAGTTTTGCTGGTTTGTGAGTGCAGTATCTCCCGAGGGAGTAAGGCCACCCTACTCCCAACAGCTGGTTTGGTTTTCAAGGAAGGTTTGCATGTGTCTGATGGATGCTGAGAGTCCTGAAAAGACTCTGCTTTCCGACTCAAGGATCTCTGACCTGTTCCCTGAAGTCCTGCTGTGTCTCTCCCACTCTTCTTTCTGGCAGGAAGGAAAGCAGCATGTGAACTCTTCTTTCCCTTGAGAACATGAGGTAGGTCCTGCCCTGAAGATCTACAGACCAGATACCCCAGGTAGAAAGCTGCACAGTGGATGGACCCTTCATCAGCCTGTAAGTCTCCTGGGGAAGACAGGTAATACAGGTCCTGGTCCTGCAGCATCCAAAGGGTTCAAGGACAAGCCTAGGAAACTCCTGCAAAACGTGCATGAGTGGAAGGCATCTTTCATTGGCTGGATTTGGTTTTCAGCTCTTATATCCAACCAGATCACTGGAATTCCACCCTGCCTGTTTCAGGAGGGGATCTGAGGCCAGAGCCACCCTGCATCACAGCAGCACTGTCCACCCATCACAGCTTTGCCCTCATTGTGCAGGGGGAGATGAGGTCCAGATAAGACATGAGCTTCTTCTTTCTCACTCAGGCTTTGTATTTATTCTTTCTTTCACCTGTAATAAAACGTAGCCAGGGAGAAAAATAGATTTTTCTCTAACTGTGCAGGAGGGCATAAAAGAGTAGGGGAAGCCCAGCAGGTTTTGCTTTTGTGTCCTATCAGATAATTCCGGGTTATGCACAAGATAAGCTGGAATCACTTAGAAAAATAAAATGATAAAAGCTGGGATTTCCAAATCCGGCTTCTGGGTCTGAGTGGCCAGTTCTGAATGCAGTCTCAGGTCTCAGCTCCCAAAACATCTCAGTGCCTGCCTCCTGCTGAGGCCCACACACACCTGCATCCCTTTGCCCCAGAGGTCTGGAGCAACGGAGTGGGAGCGTGGAGATGGAAGGAGAAGCCTTTGCCTAATTGACTCTTAGATGTGCTGAACACAGCGTATCTCTGTCAAATTCAGATAGAGTTGATGGGACTGAAAGCTGCTCAGATGAGGACAGGCACACCCCAAATTATCCCATTGTATCAACCTGCCTTCCTTGGGATCCCTGGCTAAAGGGTATTTGCAACACCCAAGGGTGGAGAGAACAAGAGCCACAGTTTCCCAAGCCAGCTCTCCCAGGACCTTCCATCACCCCTGTATTAAGCAGATGTACAAGCCAATGACCTGCCAAAATTATCTTAACGTGCCCCCCATCACCCCTGTGACAATTGAAGTCCCAAGCTGGGAAGTGCAAGGCTGAAAGGAGGCACAGCATTAGGCAGGTTATTAAATTAATAGTGCATTAAAGAACTCAAGGGAGGTGGATGGGAGGGGAAAGGGAAAGAGAAGGTTTGTAACATCACAGAAATATCCTGGCTTACCTTCTGGCATCTTCAAGAGACTGGAAATGTGGGACTGCATCCAGCTACCTTCTCTGGGGCAAAATTCCTTTGGCTTCTGTGGGAGGTTTTACCCAAATAAGGACTGCAGGATCAGACCTGTTATTGTCACTGCAATTAACATTTAGATCCACATCTAACACGAACTGTTACAGGCTGGTTAGGGAGAAATTTAATTTGCTCTAAACAGCTTGATGGGAGAGGAGCGTGAAATGCCCTGGTTATGGTAATTTCATGTGTTGGAGCCTACAAAGGTGGATTTTCAGCCCCGGCTGTAATAACCCTGATATCTGCTGCAGCCATCGGGCTGAGTGTGCTTTGGGATGCCGGGTTTGGGGCCAGATCTCCACCTGGGTTTGGTGGTGGACACTCTCACAGCCCTAAAGGCCTTGGGCTGTTCCGACACCCACGACTCGAGCAGTGGGGTGGGACAGGCAGGTGAGGGCCCGGCTCTGCCCCCAGGTGTGTTTTCCCTTATCAGACACACGAGCTTTAGTTGTGTATCAGGAAACTGATTTCTACCTTTGTGCTGTCAGAGTTCATACACAGTTACCCACGAGATCTATGATTTTTGCCTCACCAACCCACTCTCGGAGACTTTGAACCTGCTTTTTCTAACAGCCCACAACTTTCTTTTCTATCCCTACGTGTTTCCTTTCTTTCCCTTCTCCCCCCAGGAGTTAATGTAACTCGGCCTTAAAAACTGACTTGGAGATGAAACTTGGCATTTAAGGTCCCAGCCCGGGAGCAAACGAAGTTACCAGTTATAAACACACACCAAAATCTGTTTGGACATGCTGAAATTACAGGAGCAGAGGATAAAAAGGATCCAAGATGTTCTATTTTGTTTTAACTTCTGCAGCTCCGCCTGAGTGTCAGTTTGCAGCCGCTTTCCTGACGCAAGATGGGTTCTTTTGGTATTTTTATTCTTCTCGTTGGAATTAAAGCTGATGGATTGCAATGCATCTGGCTGTGCCAGGGAAGAGGCAGCGCCCTGAGCTGGTCTGCACCGGCATCCCGGGGGGGTTGCCAGCTGTGTATCCCTCAGCCAATCCTCTGCACATGGGCCTGCCCCGGAGGAAGGGCAGGGTCTGTCGCTGGCAGACACTCACAGAGGAGTTGGAGCAGAAATCCAGGTGTTAGGGCCTTTCCAGAGCCTCTCCTGTGTGGCTTTTGATACTTCAGTGACAGGTAGGCGATAGAGCGATAAGTGCACGCAGGTGATAGACAGGGATACAGCGATGGAAGATAAGAGGCTGCACTTTTATAGGAGGAGGTGATAGATTGCTAATATTTATGGCACGAGACGCTCTGCCAATTAAAGAATAAATCAGGGCAGATAAGGCCAGATCCGCCACACAGGGAGGTGATGGCTGGTGGTGGCATCACACCAGCGCCTGGGAAGTGATGGGTGCCCCGACTCTCACAGCTACCCCCTGATTGTCCCCAACCCCACTCGCTGCAGGAGGGCTGTGCTCTGCACTGGGAGCTACTTGTGCCAGCAGAACTCCCCCAGCAGCTGTCCCTGGTGTCATTCCAGCCTCCCTGAGTGACTGTGTTGCTCCCCACCGTGCGTGAGCAGCTGCAGCGTGGACCCAGCCTGCTTGTTATGCATGTTACGGCCAGGGAGAGTGAGGGTCGATACGATGTTTAATATGCTTCATGCATAGTGGAGTCGCTTTGGTCCATCAAGTCACTAATACACATTCTTACAGGGCTGAGTATCATTTATTAAACCTGGAGGCCTGCCGGGGAGGAGGGGGCCGGGGCTCTGGGAGGCAGCCAGCGGTGCTGCTGGGGTGGTACCCGCAGCGCTGAGGAGGTGAGAGTTTGCAGACGAACCGCACACGCACAGAGAGTTATTTGTTGTGCCTCATTTATGGGAAATGAAATAAACCGTGCTTTGAGCGCTGGCTGCCGTGAGACACACCCCGGGGATGGGGGACAGGGCTGAGGGGTTCACTGGGCTGCTCGAGGGCTGGGGGCAGCTGAGATAGCTCAGCATCACTTGAGGAGCCCCCTCTTCTCTCCCTTCCCAAGGCTGCCACCACAGCACTACACAGCTCCTTTTTTTCCTCTTTCCCCATCTCTTTTCCCTTCTATTTCCCCTCTCCTTCTCCCCCTCTTCCCCCCTTTTCCTTTTTTCTTTTTTCCTCTTTTCCCTCCTCTGTTTTTCCACCCTTTTTCTCTTTTCCCTCTCCTCCCCCCCCCCTTTCCCCCTCTTTTTTTTCTCCTTTTCCCTCCTCTATTTTCCTCTCCTTTCCCCCTCTCCCTCTTTCCTCTGCTCCCCTCGCTCTTCTTCATTGCTCTCCTCTTTTCCTTTCCTTTCCCCCTCTCCTTTTCTTGTCTCTTTTTTCCCCCCTTATTTTCCCTCCCTCTCCCTTCTTTTTTATTTTTTTTTCTCCACTTTATTCCCCCC
>NW_020955397.1:917062-986102 GCF_003031625.1 Empidonax traillii | reverse complement strand
CGATAAAATCAGCTCCTGACCTGCCTCCCCCCACCCCGCTCTCCGCTGCCCCTTCCAGCGGCGCGCACCGGGGGGCGGCGGGCGGGGGATGCGCTCGCCCCTTCCCCGGGGAGCGAGTGCGGGGCATGCGGGCGGGCCGCGGCTCCAGCCCCTGCTCCCTGGCCCCGCGTTCGAGTTGGTATTTTTGTTTTGTTTTGGTGTTTTTTTTTTTTGGTTTTTTGTGTTGTTTTTTTGTTTTTGTTTTTTTTCCTCGCGGCGCAGCCCGGGGGGGGCGGGGGGACGGCGGGCCCCGGGCGGGGAGCTGGGCCGGACCGAGCCCGGCTGAGCCCCGGTCGGGCAGCGGCCGCGGCCCCAGCGGCGCTTTCCAACGGGGCAGCGGCAGCCGGGCTGGCCGGGAGAGCCCCCTCCCCGCCCGGGGCCGGCTCTGCGCAGGGCTCGGGCAGCGCGCAGCCTTTGCTTCCCCCTCTCGCCTTCCCTCTCGGTTTATTCGGCTCTTTAATTTTTTTTTTTTTTTTTACTTTTCTCCTTTTTTTTTTTTTTTTTCTCCTCTTCCTTTTCTCCCTCTCTCCCCGCGGCATCCGGGGCGCGCAGCCCGGGCAGGGGGAGGCAGCGCCCGCGGGGACCCCGCACCGGCCCCTCCGCTCGCATCGCCCCTCGCTGCAGGCGCCCAAACCCGCCGCGATTGGGACCCTCCTGCCTTTTTTTTTTTTTTTTTTTTTTTTTTAATGCCTCCATTCCCCCCCCGCTTCCTTTTAGTTACATTTTAAAACCTATTTCCAGTTGGAGTTTGCCATCGTTTCGGTGACTGAGTCAAGTCCTGGCTTGTAAGGGCGAATGCCTCCTGCGTCTCGCTTCCAGGAGAAGTGATATTGCAGAGCTCAGTGCTCAGGGTGGGGGGAAGAAAAGTTTGAGCAAAGTCGCCTGGCGCCAAGTCCGGGCGAGGGGGAAGAGGGACGAATCCTGCCATCCCTGTCCCTACTCAGCACGGTGGCTCCCAGCCTCCGGCTGAGCGAGCCACGAGAAAGACCATCCTTCTGCTTTCTCTGGGCTTAAATCTGTGCTCAGCCTCTCTAGCCTATGGTCGCGTGTTTTGTTTGTTTGTTTCCTTTTTTTTTTTTTTAAATTTGTTTTTTGGTTTTGTTTAAGAACTGCAATTTCAGTTGTTATTTTCTAAAAGCAGAATAAATATAAACACCATCTCAAGGTCTCCAGCAGGCCTGGCCCCCCCCAGGAGGGTTTCCAGGACTGCAGTGGTCTGGGGGCTTTGGCAGGGAGACCCTGGCCCTGTGGGGTGGCAGGGCTTCATCTGTGTGCCCCCAAAATCACTGTTTCACAGTGCTCCTCATTGACTTCACTGGGAGGTGGGTGATGCTGCTGGTTTGACTCACTCAGAATTGCTGCTGGGGCCAAAAGCATCTTATCTGCAGCGTGTCCCGCAGTGGGTCCTGATTCCAAATCAAACTGGATCTAGTGCAGGGGTTGGGGCTCATCACTAACACCCACCCCAGCAGAAGGGTGCCACACTGAAGTGGTTTAACCTAAGGGGGGTGGCTCTTTGGAGGATTCACATTTCCTTTGAAGCTGTTGTGGAAGGTGGTCCAAACCTCTGTTGATTCAGGCAGGATCAGGCCTCTGTGTGTGTACCCACAATTTCTGTCTGTCCTGAGCTCTCCTGCTACGCTGTAGATGCTAAATAATATGTTGTCTTATTAGTCAGGTTGGCTTTGAGGGGGAAGGTGGGGAGCATGTGTCACTGCTGGCTCGGGTAAGGGTTTTCGTGCTGGTGCAAAGGGAAAACAACTGATTTATCTTCTCATTTATAAATATATATACGGTGGGGAGAGGGTGGGTCTGTGCCACACACTGTGCAGCTCACCAGGAGGATCCAGAGGGAAAACAAGGCAGCCCAGGAGAGTGGGGCTGGGCAGGTTATAACTTTCCATTGCTGGCTCAGGAGAAAATCCAGCTGTCTGTGGGAGCTGTGTGGGGTGTGTGGTCTGGGTTTGTGTCCGCTGCGTGTTGTGCTGCTCTGGAAGAGACTCCTAAATTTTATCCACTGGTCTTTGGTCACTGATTACTGGGAAAAATCACTTTGGTTGTAAGGACAATGGGTTCTGCAGGGTTTGGAGGGGAGATCTTGTCTCTGCTCTGGGCAACGGAGACAGATTGCGTCTAAAAGCTTGTGAGCTGTTTGTGGGATTGAGGGGAGCCTCGAGGAATGTGATCAGAGACCTTCCCAGTGAAACCTAAGCAGAACTGGAAGGGCTTTGGTGGGGTCTTGGTGGCTTTTGGAGATGGGATCGTCCAAAACCTGCCAGGCCCTGACTTTGCAGAGTGCCAGGGTGTTTCACCAACCCTATCCCATGGCTGGGAGCTGGCATTGGCAAGCTGAGGGGAGAAAAATAGCCAAGCTTGTGGAGTGTGTTTCCCTGCACACCAGTACAGGCCTGAGCAGGAGAACAGGAGCAACTGGGCCAAAATCTGACTCTGTTACTGTGCCCCCATCAAAATCTCATCTCAGTGTGGCCTGGGAAGGCCAACTTGGTGGAGGTTCCTGGCCAAGTCCTGCCTGTGGTTAGACTCAGATAACCGTGCTGATGTCATGGGTGAAAGCGTGGCCAGCACTGGGCACTTTTAATAGTAGTATCTCATTTTCCTGCTCCTCTGGAGAGCTGCTGGCAGATGCCAGCCAGAGGCTCCCCATAAGGGCAGCATGCCCCTGGGCATCTCATGAGCTGGCTGCTGTCACCCTGTGGCTCCGTCTGCTGTCCCACTGCCAGGACAACCTGCAGCCTGGTTGTGGGGTCTGTGAGTGCAGGTACCACCACAGCCCTGGTAAGGCTCATGAACACCTCAGGGTTCAGCAGATGCTGCCTTGGAGCTGCCTGGAACTACAGATCTGCCTCAGCTGGGCTTAGCATGATCGGGGGGTGTCCTGCTTTTGTTCCTCTTGGGGGGGCTGTGTTGTGCTGCGTCTCCAGGAGGAGGAAAATCAAGAAAAATCTGTCATGCAAGCACTTGTAAGGCGAGGTCAGGCTTTGGGGGCTGATGTGCAAACCAAGGGACTTCAGGTGGCTGCTCGTTCCCGAGGCTCTGACCGTAGCAATCCTCTTATTGCTTTGTTTTCTTCTTTTCCGTTCCCCTTAAGAAGGTGATACCTCCTGGGGAGGAAAAAAGGGGGTGGTGGGCTCAGGGAGCCCTCCCTTGAGGCTCAGCTTTGTGGGGGGAAGAAACAGTTAATGGTGCTTCCCTCCTGGAGGTCAGTTCACCGGGTTGTAACCTCTACGAGTCCATCTTCCCAGCCCTGCAGCCGTGCCAGGGGCGGCTGCAGCTGCTCAGGATGTGGGGTGAGAACTGGCCGTGCCGGGGCCGGGGCGGGAACGCCTCCGAGGAAAACTGCAAAAACAACCCCCCGTGTCCGGCTTGGCAGGGGACAGCCCGGAGCGTGGGGGCTGCTTCGGGGTGGAAGAGAGCGTGGGAGTGTGGGTGTCCCATCAGGCACCTCCATCCCGCGTCCCACGTGCCCGGGATGAGCCTGGATGCCGCGCAGAACCCGAGGAGCATCAATGGGAGCCTCTGTCTGGGGTTGAGACCTCACCACGATCCTCGTTTCTGTTCCGTGTGACCTCAGAAATTCACGGCTGATGTGAAAAATCCATAGGGAGGAAAACTTCTCTAAGATGTAGGGAGGGTTGTGGTTTGTCGGAGCATCCTGGTGAGGAAAGAGAAATCCTCTGCCCCATGTCTGGAAGGTGCTGGTTGGCTCCGTGGGGCTGCTGGGCTAAAGCAGGGCCTCAAAAGATAGAGTCTAGTTGTGTCCTGGTCTCTCTTGCTGAAGCCTTGTGTGGGGCTCGACCTCTCCCGGTTGACATATGCAAAACGAGCTGGGAAGGAATTTCTGCCTTTTTCAGAATCTGGGCTGTGACAGTGAAATAAATCCTCCAAGCGTCCCTGAGTTTACTCCACGTCATCCTGCTGTGTTGGGGAGAGCATTTGTGTTTCTCAAATTTAGGGCATTTTATTTATTTAAAAGAGAGCGGGGGAGAAAGCCGCAGAATTTGAGTTATTCGTTGCAAATATTATTATTGGCATTTTGCTCCCGTTGAGGGGAGAAAAAAAAATCAAGGGGGCAATCAAAACATTTCACTGGAAAATACACCCTGGCTTCGTCCCACCCACATCTTGGAGGCGAAAATAAATATTTATTGAGAAATGGGTTAAAAACCTTTTTGTTGGAGCATTGTTTTCTGGGAGCAGGGGTGGATTGCCATATGCCAGAGTCCACCCAGCTGAATTTTGATTTTTTTTTTTAGTTTTTTTTGCAAGATGGTTGAAAAAAGAAACAAACAGAGGAGCTGTGGGTGCTGTGGGGCAGGGGCTTGGGGTGTTCTTGGGTCCTACCTTGTCCACAGGGTGAGCATCCTGGTACCTTTTGGGGAGGGATTGTGTGTGCTCAGGGTGTTCCCCAAGGCTGCCTGAAATCACCGTAAATATCCTGCGAACCCACTGTGGTGAGACAGCCAGAGGTGGTGGCCCTTGGCAGGGGGATTAACTGAGAGGATAGTGATGGAGCAAGGACACCAAGGGGACTCCCTGTGCCCCATCCAGGCTCCTCTCCGTGGAGCTGTGCTGCTGCTGATAAACCAAATCCGGGGATACCTCGAATCACTGCGGGCCAGCTATTGCAGAGACCTTCCCTGCGAGCCGGGTAACCTAATTGGGCTCTAATTAATGCTGTTCTCTGGCTCTGATTCCCAGTGTCATAGCCGTGATCACCTCCCTTGGCGGGTGAAGGAGCTGGGTCTCTCCTCGCTCTGACCCCTGGGGTGAAGGGAATGCTCCGTGGAGTGAAGGGATGCTCGGTGGTGCTGAGGGATGCTCAGCAGAGCGAGCACGCTGCCGGAGCAGGATCCACCCCAGCACTTCCATACTTGCTTCCTAAAAGGCCCAGGTGGGCCCTCCGAGCCAGTGGAGCTACAAAGCAATAGGGGAGGCAGCCTGGGTGGTTTTATTTTAATTGATTTTGTCAGGAGTTGCTGTATTTTATTACATTTAAAGACTAGACTCTGGAATAACTTTGAACGTTTGACACGCACACAAAAAGCAGCTTTCTGACATTTTCCTCTTTGCTTGTCTTTTATTTTATTTCTCCCCTCTCCTCCTCCTCAAAGGAAAGCGTGTGCCTGGAGGGAGGACAGAGGAGGAGGAGGGAGGAGCGGTTGTGTCTCTCCAAAGGCTGCTCCAACATCAAGGCAGCGCAAAGCAGATGAAATAATATTGCAAATAAGGATTTAAAAAACCCTACAGAAGGATCCCCACACATGCCAGGCAGCTCAAACTGCCAGAAGATTTTCAGACAGAAGCAATTTAGCCTGGGAAAATGCTCTATTGTTGAGATGGAAACTGGCTGCGAGAACTTGCCTTTTCTGACAACGTTTGGCTTAGAAAAAGCAAAGCAAAGTCAAGGAAACAACCTGAGTTTTTATTTAGAGAAGACGGAGCTTTTCAAAATGGAGGGTGTTTTCCGAGATAAACAGGGAACAATTCCCTTGCGAGAAAGGGAAGAAAGGGCTCAAATTAAGCCCAAATGCAGCTCCTCTCCTTTGAAATTTTGTTTAACATGGAGTTAAAAAATAATCCTGTTCAAACAGACCATTCGTAAGCACGAACTGGTTGGGATTTTCTTCTTTTTTTTTTTTTCTTTTTTTCTTTTTCCCCCCCCTCTCCCTTTTCTTTCACTGTGATCCACAGTAAAAGTTTCAAGCTTGCACCTTGGGGCTGTAATTCTGGTGGCAACCGAGCCCGTGCCAACTCCTGCCTCTGCGCACCAGGAGGGGATGGATCTTGCCTTCAAAACTCCTTGTCTGCCCGGACGAGGCAGATCCAGGGGTGGGAAACTGAGGCACGCGGGTGCGTCTGAGCTGGGAACGGGGCCCGGAGCGAGGGCGTGGGGTGGTTGTGAAACCTCGGCTGGGACGGCGGCTTCCAGCCCCGCAGAGCTGATCCGTCTGGGATCTCGGCTCCGTAGGGCTCTCCTGGCCTCTTGAGGGTCGCAGATCCTTGGCCTGGGAGCCACAAAAAAAAAAAAAAAAAAAAGCTCACAGGTGGGGGTTTGTGTGTGAGCCGGGTGCTCCCAAAGCTGCGGGCAAGGAAGAAGCTTCCTAAATATTTGGTTTATTAGGCGTCAGGGTGAGGGCTGGAATCCCCTTCTGCTCTAGTAGGAGATCATCCCTCTCTTTGTGGTCACTGCTCCTTCTTTCACACTCCTGGAGGATTTTTGTTCATCTCTCGCTTTTGGTGGGCCATGAGTGGAGGTTGGTGGTAAATTTGGGTTTGGGTTTTGTCTGAACCCTAAGCCTTTCCTCAAGTTGCATCAGCTGCAGGATTGCTGCAGAGCCAAGAGATAAAAGGGGCAATACTGGGGACCAATAAAATGGTAATGGGATTCCCAGCTGGTTGTTACTTTCCATGGTTCTCCGTGGTTCGCTCTTTTGTGAAGTTTTGGCTTTCTTCAGCTTTACAGGCTTAAAAAAAAAAAAAAGAAGAAATTAGGGGAGGGGGAGCTGAGGGCATCCCTGGAGCCCCCTGAGATTTACGGCCCCCTCAGCTCTGGGAGCAGATCCTTTGTGCTGCCAGGATTAGGGAGGGATGCCCCGTCTCGTTTCAGCTGGGCGGGAAGGCAGAAACATTTGATTATTGTTTTTCCATTTCTGGCTGACAAGTGAGTGCTGGAAAGTTGTTTTCCTTCTCTATATTTTCCCCCTCTTTTTTTTTTTTTTTTTTTTTTTGCTGTGAACTCTGTGGGCTGCTGCGAGACAATTTTGTTGTGGGCAGAGTGTCTCCTACGTGCCCATTATGGAGTCGCAGTGAGGCAACGGCAGCGGTGAGGCAAGAGCGGAAGGAGAAGGAGGGGGTGAGCTTCCAACCAAAATCCACCCCAGGACACCGAGGTGGTGAAGCAGGGACACAGGGTTTGGCACAGGATGGGATGGAGGAGGCGAGGTGGTGAGTGGTGGCAGGAGGCACGAAGGGACGTAGAGAGGAGCTGAGTCAGGGAGAGGCAAGAACGGAGCCGAGGGATTTGGTTTGGTTGCTCCTGGGGCGTACAGGGGATGGGTGAGAGCTGTTTTCCAGTGCTGCAGCTTCCCTGCTCTGCTCCTGAAGACTCGTGTAGGTCGAGGCTCCTGGAAAAGGAGGATAAAAGAATAAGAGACTCCCTTTCCGCCTTGACCAACTTTGCCAGACTAAACTGACCTCCCCTTCTGCCCCCACCTCCCTTTTTTTTTTGCTGCCCCGTTCTCATGAGAGGAGTGTTTATCAGGCCTGGGAAGCCTTGGGCTCTGCCTGCTGTGGAGGAGCTGTGGTCTCTAACAGGGTGGAGCAGGTGGCAGATAACGGCGTATCAGCGGCAGGTCGTGCCGGGGATGCTCGTGGGCACCGTGATGGGGAGATGCACAGCCCCACATTGCAGTGTTGGGGCTGCTTCTGGAGACCCCTCGCTCCCTGCAGCTGCCCTGACCCCCACCGTGGTGCTGCTGCAGCCTGGGGGGATGTTTGGTGTGGGGCCAGGGGTGTGGGATAGAAGTGGCGGTACCAAAAGAGCAGGGGTACCCAAACCCTGGGTGACTTCAGCAAGTGGAAAGCCTCTGTCTCAGGGAGCTCTGCACCTGCGTGACCAACCCTCCCTGCTGACCTGCACTTGGTCAAGTGTGACTTTCAATTGATCATAAAAATCCAGTGTGATTCACGGCGTTCCTGCCCTCCAGCCTGCCGGGCTCCGTCTCTCCGCATTCACGTAGCGTGAGAGAACAGATTGCCCTCAAGTTCATCCTCCTCATCCTTAATGGGGAGCTGTTGCTTACTGGGACTGCTCCCCTCACACGCTCCTTGAATTATAATGTCTTAAAGATGTGGCTTAGCATTTTAATTTAATTTTCTCTCTCTCTCTTTTTTTTTTTTTTTTTTTTAAATTTAATAAGAAAACTCGTCTCAGTGCGAGCTCCCAAACATCAGGGTGGGGAGAGAGGGAGGTGCATCCCTGCACCATCCCAGTGCAGACTCGTGTGCGTGCGTGTGCGTGTGGCTCACAGACAGTGAAATTGCACCCTAGAGTTATAAAGCAATTGTCTAGCTCAGCAGCAGAATGAGCATGAAATGGTGCAGAAAGCAACTAAATAAAATTGGGTAAGGCAGATGCATGAAAATAATGACATCTCTATCCTGTAGTCAGGCACGCTTGCTCTTCCTCACACACGCAGATAAACTTTTATAACAGACTTTGCATTTATTTTCCCAGAAAACTCTTCTGCAGTGGAGATGTGTGGTGTGAGCCCCTGCACCCCCTCTGCCGTGTTTCTGGGGCTGTCGTGCCGTGCATCGCTGCCCCTCTCGTCCCGCTCCTCCCTCCTTGTCCCCCTTTTCCCTGTTTTTGTTTTCAGAGAGGGATTTTTATGCTCAGTCAAACACCAAAACGATAACCTTTGCGACTTCATTTCCTTTCGGCTGCTGTGGCTGGGGGAGCCCTGTGAGCTGGTGGCTCTCAGGGTGACCTCCCACGTCCCATGCAAATGGGATGAAAAGATGCTTTCCTGGCTTGCTCCTGCTTTGGAGTTTTCTCCTTTTTCCTCCCTGGGTGGTGTAGCTGTAGTGGGCTGTTGCGTGGAGCTTTAGGACACGAGAGCAGGGATGGAAATCTGGGTTGGTGCACTGGCTCCGTCCTTTCATCCCTCCTCCCTGGTGATGGCTGGTGACACCAGGGCCACCTGGTCCCGCCCTCTGTATTTATCCAACTACACAAATTAAAAATACCCCCAGTTGGGGCCTGGAGAATTGAGTTTAGCTGTGATTCATTCCCCAGACGCCATCCCCAGGGTTTTCCCTGGGCCCTGTGCTGCTGTCCCTGCTCTGACACTGCCTTGGAGTTGTTGGCCTCAACAGAGGCATGATCCCCCCCCTCTGCTCCTGGTAAGCTGATAAGTTTCTCAATGGTCCAATGTTTTGCTCCTTTTGTGCCAGGATCCCTGTTGAGACTGGGAACAAGCTGTTCATCTTCCCCCTCCGGAGGCCCTTTGGGTGACATTAAGGCTGTGTCCCTGCTGTCCTCATGCCCTCCTGTCTCCAAAGATATCTTTGGACTCTGCTCCATGTGCTTGTGGTGCTGGGGGTGCCTTTGCTCAGTGGGGTGCTGCCTGGATGCATCGGAAGGCTCAGGACTGAGCTGCTCGTGCATCCTTTCCCTCTCTGCTAGGAAAATTCAGCCCTGGGCTGTGCTGGAGCCTGGGGCTCACCACCCAGCGCCTTTGCAGCAAAATCTCCATCTCTGACTTCCCTTTGTGTCCCTGGGGTCCCAGATTAGCTGCTCCAGTGCCTCCCCATCACACGCAGGCCAGCGTGGATCCCATGGGTGGTTGGAAGCTGCGTGTTGGCTGCTCAGCCCCGAAGCACAACAGAGTGGGACATGGTGTGTTCCCCTCCTCCTGCAAAAACACAGCCCCTCTGGAGTGAGGCAGAGGAGGAGGAGGAGGCTTCCTGCAGGGATTGCTCCGGCTCCAGGGCAGCAGGATGCCAACGCTCTGCCAGCATTTTTGCTGGTGTGGGGGCCACAGCACCGGAGTGGGGGAGCAGGGAAATGCACACGTGCAAAAATCAGTGTGAAAGCATAAATCGGGCCAAGAGTGAAAGGTTAAAGAAATCCAGAGGAAGCGGAGTGATGTGCGTGATAGAAAGGGGTTTCCTGTACCTACAGAGGCCACCCAGGCTCCCTTCCTGCCGGGGTAAACGTGCTAAACCCAAAACTTTCTGCTCCCCTAAGCAAATTGCGGTCTGCTCTTTGGGCACGCTGTGTGCAAGCCGTGCCAGCCGCGGTGTTAGTGCCTCGTGCTTTGCAGTCTGCTCTCCCCAGACGCTGCCGTGGTATTTATGGGATGCCCAGGCAGATTTTGGGGAGCACCACAACCCTGCAGAGGGAATAGGAGGGGCCTGTGCTGCCCTAAATCCGTATCTTTTCCACTGCCGTCCTTGTTGATCTTCTGCAAGTGAGCAGTGCCCTGTGCTCCTCATCAGGGAGCGGACATCAGAGGGGCTCCTGGGAGAGTTAAAGCTCCTGGGACAATTACCTGCAGGCCCCTATTTAAGCACTTAGGAAGGCTTAGCTGATCCCAGCTGGAGATAGGCCTGGCCCCAGGCCAGCGGATACCTGTTGTGTGCAAATGTCTGAGACTTTAAACTGCAGTTCAGAGTTGGGGCTTGCTGGGAGCAGGACTCCAAGTTGTGCTGGAAGTTTTGGGGGGTCTCTGCTCACCTGCTGCGGGGTGTTGTGGGGCTGGTACTGTGCTTCAGAGATACACAGCAAGGCAGCACCCTGAGTTACACCCTGCCAGCGGGTTCCTGTGCTGCTTATAGGGTTGGGAGAAACGGATTTACTCGATTAAGGGGTTTTTGCCTCTGTTTGGAGTTGTGTTTTGGTGGCGGTGCTGCCGTGTCCCGCAGCTCTGGGGCTTTGCCTTGGAGCCCCAGCGTAGCTGTGCCTTGGGGCGTCACCCCCCTCTGGGGTGGGGGCAAAACCAGCATTCCCTTCTTGGCAAGTCGCTCCCTCTTCGTGCCCCACCTGTGGGGCAGGTTCAGGCTGTGGAAACCAGAGGCCGTCGGTCACCGTGGGCTTTGTTTGGCTTGGGTGCTCCCTCTTCCCGTCCTGTTTTTCCGCCTGCGCCGGGATCGCCGAGGGGCGTTCGGCGCCTCACCCTGCAGCTCCCAGGCGCTCCTCCGGTTGTCCCGGTGTTATGCCATGGGAGTCGAGGCTGGGCGGGCATGGAAAACCGCGTCTGGCTTCTCCCAGCGAGGTTTCACGGCCTCTAGGTGTGTGCAGGAAATGTTGCAGGGCAGGGATTTCTTGCAGCAGGCCCTGGGTGGCAGATAACAGCGCGGTGCCCATCTGGAGCCCCCACCTACGCGCGTGGGGAGGCTCCAACCTCTCCAGGCGCCTTCCCAAAACCCTGCGGCAGCACAGGGGCTGTGGGGCTGAGCCAGGAACCTTGTAGGACTCCTTCTTGGAGCAGTTGCCCTTGCCTTTGGATGCTGTCCTGACTGTGGAAGGTGCAGCCCACCCCGGGGCGACGGCATCCCAGGAATGGCACCCGGTGTTGGGGCAGCCAAAAAGCTCCTCTCAGGGATGCACAAGCAGGCAAACCTCAGGATACAGCCTGGGAAGCAGTGGCATGGAGGGCGATGCTCATCCTCGAGAGCAGAGGGATACCTCAGTCCTGACCAAAATGTGGGGACCCCAAAGCAGCCCTTTGGAGGGAGGAGAGCACATGTCGGGGTGGAGAAGTGCCTGTGCTGGGTTGGGTTGTGATTTGGGGTCCTTGGAGCCCGTGCTGGGTAGGAAGGGGTGAGGAAGTGGGGCTGGGTGCAGGGATGTGCCCGCAGGGTGGGAGCAGCCGGTCCTGCCAGTTCTCCCAGGCTCTGGGAAGTCCCTTGAGCTGCAGTCAAGGCCGAGGTGAGAGCTGATCCCAGGTCCTTCTCTGCCACCGGTTCCCAGGGCTCTTCCTTGGCCGCTCCTGATGGCTCAATTGTTAAGTCTTCGGGAGCAAAGACTCTGGGAAAGCACCCAGGGACTCTGTCCCTGGCTGGGAGTAAAAACTGTCTTTTACAGAAGGAAAGGCAGAGCCAGTGCACTCCCTAATTGAATGCACCTTTAGAAATTAATAAGGTAGAACTGACTCTACCAAAAAAAAAAAACCAAAACACACAACAAACCACCAACCCCAATGCATTGAACTGCCCTGTAATTGTCAGTGTGGAAATCACAGGCACATGAGGACTTGCAAGCAAGTGATTAAATCCACAGCCTGATTTCAAAAGCCTGGCCCTGCACCAGTGCTGGGGGGTCCCACGGACCCTTCAGCAGAGGAACCTTTGTCAGGGTGGTTTGGCTGGACCCCCAGCGCGATCAGCAGCTCGGCATTGATTTCATTGAGCGGGTTCAAGATCACGTCAGCTTAACTAAGGACTGAGATTGACCCACTGTGATTTGCTGACTTTATTATTAAGACAGTGATGGGGCTGGGCTGGGCTGGGCTGGGGGAGAGGAAGCTCGGCATTCCCATCTCTGCAGGGTGGGATGGATTGGGGCAGCACTGACAGCTTTCCCGATTTTTCAGTCCTTTTTGCTTTGAAGAGGTAAAATCCTGAGTGTACCTTCAGGAAGGTGCATTGAGGAGAAGGACTTTCCATCCCAGCTCTTGGCCCTGTCAGTAGCTGCAGCAGAAGAACGTTATAAGGAGCTATTCATCATTGCAATTATTTTATTAAGGGTACACTGTGTGCTTGGGAGCTGGAAGAGATGGAGCTTTGGGATGTTTTCAACGTTATAAATACTGGTTGGTTACATCACCCAGCTTTTAAAAAATGGTATGTGTCGTCCTGGTGAAAGAGGATTTGCAGACAACCTTGGAGAGGAGAGCCAGGTGGCTGTTCCCAGCAGGGAGAGCGGCTTCTGTCTTTGCATTTCCCCTAGGATCAAGAGGGAGAGAAATCTCTGGGCTCTGCCTGGGGGGAATTTGCGTAGGGGTGCCCGTTATGGGCTGGAGGTGGTTGGAAAGGGCTCCTTGGGGGCAGCCACGCCATTCTCACAGGAGGTAGGTGAGCTCCTCTGTCTCAAACACGGGGTCCCATAGCACAGCGCCGTGCCCTGCCCTGGGAATGCTCCGTGCAGCCTCCCTCTACCAGACCCCAAAATGCTTCTCTGAGGGCTGTTCTGCATTTTTTTTTTTTTCTGTCCTGTGTGGGGCCCTGGGTGTTTCTCAGGGCTTGCCCACCCCGGTGCCACCCCACCCTGCCGTGGCAGGGAGGCTGGTGGCGGGTCCCTCAGGCTGCACCTCCGTGTGCGTTATCGCAGCTGCGCTCGGGGTAAAGTCCACCCTGGGAAAATGCCCGGTGGACTTTTAACTGGAGTCCTCAGGAGAGCCCAGCTTAGAAACCTTTTAACTGTTTCGTGCCAGTCGCTGCTGGGGAATAAAGGCAGGATGGGGGCAGGGGGTGGGCTGCCTGCCCGGGGTTGGGTCACTGCAGTGGGGGCTCACTGGTGGCAGTGCTGGGGTGGTGGTGGGGACCGTGCCAGCTGATCCTGGGGTCATCGCTGCACATGTCCACCCCTCCACTGGCTTTGATGTCATGCTCTCGCCTCTTGGCCCAGCTGTGGCCCTCCCAAATCTGTCCCTGGGCATGCAGGGGCTGCACCAGGGTCATCACATGGTCCTTGGGACACAATGTGTGTCCCTGCCCTCCTCCCTGTGCCCTCCTCCCTGTGCTCTCCCTCCCACTGCGTGGCCTACAAGGATGAGCCCTGTGTGTGGGGAGGGATGGGCATCACTCTGCAGCATCCATATCAATGGGAAGCTGCATCTGGAGGTTGAAAGGGGACTTGGCACTGCCTTTTCTACTGTCCCATATGCTGATTTTGCCTCCTGCTTCAGGCCCCTGGCTGCCCGGGGAAGGTTTATTTCAGCATCTTCATCCTTATTCCATTTGCTTTTTCCTTTGCTTTTGTCTTGCAGATTTTTCCCCCCACCATGCAAGTTGTGACTCTTGTTTGCTCTGGGTGGGTCTGTGAGCACTGAGTGTGTTCCCCATTGCCAGCCCAGTGCTCGAGTGGTGCCTGCGCTGGTGACACCGGCAAAACCAAACAGCCACCTCTGCGTCACGGGCCGATCGATCCGCAGCAGGGACGGGGCCAGGGCGTGCTCCCCAAAGGGATTTACAGTGGGAAATTCATGCAGTGTGGGATTTGTGTCTGTGGAGAGCAGCTCAGCGTGGGAAGGCATCACTGGCTGTCCCTGGAGGCGCAGCTCTGTGGGAGAGTGGGGAAGCTCCCCATGCGCCACGAGCTCTGCCCTCAGTGGAAGTGATTCCCGGGTGAGAAATTCCCACTGTGGAAGCCTTTATTACCGGGCAGAGCTAGGTTTGTTTTGTTTATCATCCATTTACTTGGCTTTGGAGGCATGCCCAGATTTCTCCAATTTTGTGTGTGTGGATGTGTGATTTATTAGGATTCAAGGTTGGTGTTTTTTTTTTTTTTTTCTTCTGGTTTAATTTCACTTCCTCAAACTGACAGGCCGTTTGAACAAACTTCTTTTGGATGATTTCCTTTATAGTTTTAAAGGGACTCCTAAAAATAAAGAGAAAACATCGCGGCACGACCGATAATTAAAAAAAAAACACACCCCATCTACGACCAACCTCAGCCCTGATTTCGGTAATGGAGAGAGCTCGGAGGAGAAAAAACATGAGTTCACTTTTTGGGTACTTAGGGCTTTTGACAGCACTTCAAGGATCACTGGCTTTACTTGTTTCTCTGTAGGGCTGATCGTGCCGTGATCCCGCGCGCACTTGGGCATGTTCTCCGCTTTCCGCATGCGAGCGGTCCATTAAAATAGCTGTGCGTGTCTAAAGCCGTGCCAGCTCCCTGCTTTGGTTTCCTCTCCCCGGCTTCATCTGTTCCGCAGCGAGTCAGGAAGAGGGATTCAAAAAGGAAAAAAAGAAAAAAAAAAATCCATTTAAGAAACAGTGGAAAATGTAATTGGAGCCTCCGGAGGACAGGGAGAAGGTAGGCGAGGGCAGAGCACCTGTAGCTGCCTTTTGAGCTGGGTTCGCCGCCGAGAGTTTTCTGCCCGGGGTTTTTTTTACGAGGATTTCGCAAGGGCGAGGACGTGGGTTTCGAAACAGCTCAGAGAGGGTTTTGCTGGGCGTTCTCCGGGGCTCGGCGCCGGGTGTGATGCTGCCCGTGGCGCCGGGAGCTGGTGGGGAGCCCCGGCGGTGTCGGGGCCCTGCGGGGTCCTGGGGGGCTGCTCTGTGCGTGCGCCTGTCAGCACCGAGATTGAGATGAAGGAAAACTTCCTTTCCCACTCTCCCAAGCTATAAAAGCACGATAGAGAGAGAGAGAGAGGGAGAGAGAGAGAGAAAGATTTCCCCCAGGGATCAGCAGTGATAAAAAGCCTCTCTTTTGAAAAGCAATGAGAGGAAAGAAGTGTGTCTAATCCTCCTGGAGAAGAAAGGGAGAACATCCCTCTGCTGTGAGCTGGGCGGGGGCTGGAGGGACCCCGGTGTGGATGCAGCAGTGGTGCTCTGGCCTGGCCAGATCCTGTCTGGTGCAGAGGAAGGGCTAGATCCTCTGTGCAGGAGCAGAGAGGAATTTTATTCCGTGGGATCCGTGCAGGTGGGCTTGAAGGAGCTCCTGGGAGCCAGCTGTGGGTCCTGTAGGGCTGGGGGCTGGCTGTGCTGCGGTGCAGCGCTGTGAGATGCTGCTGGCTCATCCCCACATTGCTCAATCCTTGCAGAAGAGCTGTGCTGGCACCCTGCGTGGGAGAGGCATGCACAGATTTTCTTTCCCCTTTTCCCCTTGGCCCTGGGGCTGGAGGAGGCTGGAAAGGGGAGATGCAGCCCTGAGGAGGAGGGATGCGTGTCCCCAGGGCAGGTATCCCAGGGACTGCTGCAACCCTTGATCCCTTTTTTCCCTGGTGATATGGGGGTGTTGCAGCTGGCCCGACTGGCTGTGTCTGCTTGTTTTTCCTTTCCTGGTGCAACCCTGTCACCATTTCCTCGGTGACAACCTGCAGGTGTCCAGGCTTGGCACGGGAGCTGCTCTGTCACCCCGACAGCGGTGGGACAGCGGTGGCTCGACCGCAGGTCCTGTGCTCACCAAGTCCGAGCTGGGACCGCCTGGGTGTCTTTATTGCTGTTGTGGTTGATGATTTATTTCCAGCAGCATCCGCCCCGTCTCGTGACTTGATTAAAAATTAAAGCAAACAGAGTGGCGCAGCGTGGCTGCTGTGAGCTGAGGGTCCCTTCCCCGAGCCCCCGCGGGGTTCCCAGGCTGTGCCTGAGCCAGGTGGACTGGGAACAGGCAGCAGGGGTGCTTTAACAGGGGTGGTTTAGCAGGGAAACGTGCTGGGGGTGGGAGGGTGAAGGCAGATGGCAGTGGAATGACCTGTCTGGCCGGGAGAGCGGCTCGGCTGGGGACGGAGAGGTGGGTGTTGAGGTGGGAGCCCTCTGCATGCTGGGTCACACACCTGAGCGAGGCAAGGGGTGGCAGCCCCGCTCTTGGGGACCCTCTGCCATCAGTGGGGCTCAGGACCCTTTCATAGACTGCAGACATATTTATTTGTTATCTCCTTAAACTGAACAGTGGTAATGCCCAGCCCATAAAGTCCTCATTAGGCTGAAATGAATGAGTTTGTGTTTGTAAATACAACAGCAACACTCAAACCCACAACCCTGCAAAGGAAGCTCCATCAGGAAGGAATGGGTGGATGGGGCGTTAGTGTGATGGAGCAGCTGGGAGGAAAACCAAGCTGGCACTGGAGTGTACCTGTTCCCTGCACAGCTGGTAGGCAGTGGCACAGTCTGCATCCCGGGAATGCTGCAGCATTGGGATGCGCTTGCAGTGCTGTTGTAGAAGGATTTTGGAGAGATCATCAGCATTTTGCTGTTGGAGGAGCATGTTGTGCTGGCTGGTGGGTGAGCATGGAGCACCCTGGTGTGCAGGGAGGGCTTGAAGCAATGGCATTAGACAATAAATATCACGTCTCAGTGTCACTTGCAGCCTGTCTACTCCTCTTGGTGACACGGGAAACCCAGGCTGAAATATTGAAGATCATCCTGGGATGTCACAACTGACAACTTTGGTGCTGGGAGTTTCTGCCCTGGCCCTTGGAGAGGGCTCTGGCAAAGCCCACTGCTCTCTGCTTGCGTGGAGGGATCTGGTGACTCGTGAACCCCTCACAGAGAAAGGGGAGCAGGAAATTAGCTCACAGCTCTTGTGAAAGAGAGAAGCTGACCTGATACCTATAATTAAAGCGGGTGTCAAGGAATGAAGTGCGAATTCCTCAGTGGGCATCTCACCGGGAGGAAAAGCAGTGCCTGCCGGCTGACCCGAAAGTGGCGGCTCCTCCCTGGTGAGGGGCTGTGGAGAGGCTGGCACTGAGCCCACGAGGGCCAGGCATGAGCCCCCAGCTTCCCTCCCTCCTGACAGTAAGGAGCTGATGTGGATGGCAGGCCTTGTGTGTCCTGTCACTGTCCTGTCCCCATCCTGCCTCTCCAGTCAGCATAAAGGGAACCAGCTGCGTGGAGATGCAGGAATCTACTTTGTTCCCAGTGGGATGGTGCATCTGCCCCAGACAAAAAAAGCTCCTGGGCAATATGTGGGACTTTATCAGGGGTCCCAGGGCACACAGACGGGAAGAGGCAGTGGTAGAGAGTGATGCGACGTGGGATTTGGGGTGCAGTTTGGAAACTGGAGCGGAGTGAGTGCGGAAGCAGGTTGTGCATCCACAGTGGTGTGGTGTGGGTGGGATGGTCCCATGGGGAGACCCAGGCCCTCACTGGGGTTGGAGAAGATACCTGAGGACCTGTCCTGCTGGGCTGTTTGGCCTCATTTCCCTCAAGTGCTTGTGTTTTCCCCCACCCAGCACATCTCTGAGGGAAGGGAAACTGAGGCACGGGGCTGCTGTTGTGTATTTGTTTAGTGTGAGTGCTGAGCACATCGGTGGTGCTCTGGGCTCTTGCAGCGGTCCCTTCCTTTCCAGCCACTCCTACCTGCAGTCCCTGGGCTGGTGCCAGGAGCACACAGTGATCCAGGGGGTCCCTCCATCCCCCCTGGCACAGCACCCCAGTTTGGCCCCTGTGGCTGTGAGCGCCTTCCCAGCAAATGTCAAATCTGCTGAGCAGACGGAAAAAAAAACAAAAAAGAGGAAAAAAACCACAACCACCCAACCCAATAATATGAGGAAGAAATGCTGGTGTGTCCTGGGTGGATTAGTCGAGACTCCTCGCCGGATTCCTCCGAAGGGAGGTGCTCGCTCTGGAAGCCGTCCACCAGCCGGGCCTGCCGCATTTTTCCTGGATACTCTTACCATTTGGGGACTGAACTTTAGTCTGAAAAGTATGTATTTTTAACTTGGTTGTGTCTGAAGCCTGTCTCAGCATCGCCCTGCTTGGCTTTCTCCTGGCCCAGCGGGCACGGAGTGGATGTGCAGGGAGGTGGAGATCTGACCCTCCATCCCAGACTGGACCAGGAGGAGGAAGCGAGAGAAGGAAAGGCTCGTTCTGACGCAAAGAAAATAATTTCAGAAGGTACCTCCTGCTTGGCCCCATCGCCCAACATCCACAGCAGGAGTGTGGAGCAATGGCATTGGTATGTCAGGGCAACAGCAGTGATGGAGGCAGGGGTGAGAAAATCAGGTGTTAAGATAGTTGGATGAAAAAAGGAAGGGATGAGTATCTCGTGAAGAGCTGTAACCCCAACACACAGGACCGACGGACCCAGATACACGATTGCCTTGGAAACAGCCACTGAAGTGTGCAATATTCCAGTCTCTGGGTGCTTGTTTCCCTCCCGGCTGCGGAGCTGTCTCAGGGCACCGACACCACTGGCCCCTGCGTGCCACCCGGGCTGGCCCTCAGCCACGGGCACAGTGCTGGGCTGAGCCTGGCAGAGCCAAAAGGTTGGGCTGAGGATCGTGCTCGGCTCGCAGCTCCGGCTGGTGAGGTGCGGCGGGGCCGTTGTTTATTGTAGGGTTGCCGTCCGCAGCGGCTCTGCGGGGTGCTCGCTCGCTTCCCCTGCTCCGGGGACGGAGCTCGCCCAAGCCAGCGGGACAATCCGGGCTGTGTTTTCATAATTAAAACAAATAAAACAAACCCGTGCGCGGCGTTATTTACAATACGGGCTCGGGAAGAGTCGAGCTGAATATTGTTTCCTCGCCGAGTTTTTCCCTTTGTGGCTCACACACGAGTTTGTTGTTGTTGGCTGCTCCCGGGGCCGCGGTCTCGCGTGCCGGGCTGCTGCTGGCCCGCAGCGGGTGGCCTGGAGAGCCGGCGTGGGGTGGCCAGGGCTGGGTTCTGCCCACTGTGGGCATCCCAGGGAGCTGGTGTGGGGTGGCCGGACTGAGCTCTGCCCGCTGCGCTGGTGTGGGTTCTGCTCCATGGCACCACGTGGATTTGCCCCTGGAAAGCCGGTGGGGAAGGGCAGCTGTGCAAGACGGGGAGTGGAGTGCCTTTGTGAAGGGAAAGGGTTCTGCTGCTTGTGGGGCTTGTCACTGGCAGAGCAGGGATCTGTTTGGGGTGAAATTTTAGGAAGAAGTTTTTTTACAGAGAGGGCAATCAGACATTGGAATGGGCTGCCCAGGGAGGTGGCGGATTCACCATCCCTGGAGGTTTTTAAGATGAGACTGGATGTGGCACTTAGTGCCATGGTCTAGTAACCGCGGTGGTAGTGGATCAGGAGTTGAACTTGATGATCTTGGAGGTCTTTTCCAACCCGGTTGATTCTATGATTCTATGAAATAAAATGCTGGGGTTTCCTGCAGAGGCCTGGCAGGTGATTTTCCAGCAGAGACCAGCATCACGTGCTGGTTGTTTCCTCAGCATCCATCCCTGAGGGGCTGCACCGTGGTCCAGCAGCATCACTCCTGTGCAGGGTCTGAGCCCTGGAAGTGCTGCAGCATCTGGCAGGATGGGCAGGGGGTGTGGGTTTTGGGGAGAGCAGCTCTGGCTCCTGACTCCCACCCAGTGCTTTGAGCCAGTGTTGTCCTGAGGATTGAGGGGGCGTGTGGCACTGGCTGCAGGGATGCAGCTGTGTGTGCGTCCATCCGACAGTGTCAGTGCTCAGGTGATGCTGGATGCTCTGTTAAGAAGGGACATCCCTTACTGAGGAGGGGAGACAGCCCTGGGTGTGTGTGCACAGGTAGAGGACGTGGATGTCCACGCTCACTTCGTTGTCAGCTTTTCACCCTGCTGCTTTCCTGGCAGGCACCAGCACAGCAGGAGTGCTGCAGGGAGGGATGGGCGCTGGGCACAGGACGTGGCGGGGTGCAGGGGAAGATGTGCTCCCCCCTTGTGCCAGGCTGCAGGCAGACACGTTCGTATGGGAAGCATATGGCAGGTAATCCAGTGCCAGATGGGTATTTGCTTCCATTTCCCCAGCCCCCGGTGGGCCCGGGCAGCTCCTGCACGCACAACCGGGCAGGGCTTAGCAGGGTGGCCGGACCCCTGTGGGGACAGCCCTGAAGCCATCCCTGGGAAGGCTGGGCAGGGTGCTGGTGGAACAGCTGGATGGCCTCATGCAGCCGTGCAGAAACACCCCGTGGAGCACAGGTAGTGCTGCTTGGGCACCAGTGCAGCGAGCCGTGCAAGGGCTCTGCACGCACGGAGCTGGCTGAGCGCGCCAGCCCCTGCCTAGCGGGGGCAGGGCTTAAAGCTGGGCTTAGGAGGTCACAATCTGGCTAATGAGTTAATGGCAATTAATTAACTGCAGGGCACTTTACAAATATTAACTAATTGTTTTGCTGTGAGCAAAGTCTGTGTGATTACCCCACCTTGCAGACCGAGGCGCTGAGGTGTGGAGGAGCCGCGCACCCGCAGTCGAGGTGCATTAACATCAGGGCTGTGACTCGAGCCAGGGGCTAATTCTGCCCCTGTCGATGCGGTGAACAGTCACCTGAGGCTTTAGGCACGGCAGGGTCAGATCCCCCTGTAGATTCCTATCCGTTTTTCTGGGGAAGCAAACTGCACCCCGTGAACTTGGGAGCCTGAGCATCTCTCTGCCCGCTCCATCCCCACGTGTGTTTTAGGGGGAGGCAGCCGTAGCCACGATTCTCTCGGTAACCACCACCCACGCAGACAATCTTGTGCCTGCTGGCTCTTTACTGTGGTCCCCAGCAGCAGCATCTATCTGAGCAACATCTGTGGCACCCACAGCACAGTGGAGGATTTGCAGTGGGAGAAGAGCCCTCCGAGGGTTCTGGCTCCTCGCTCGGTGCAGGAGATGAGTTGGTGCAGGTGCAGCTATTTTTAAATCCCTCTGGACAGAGTGGTTTGGCCCTCATTCACTTTCTGTTTGTTTGTTTATTTACTTACTTTGGCGGCCTGAGAAGTTTGTAGAAATGACGCAACTTATTTTGTCAGCTTTTTGGGAAGGGATTAAATCTCAGAGCCCCATTGTGCGAGCAGAGCTAATTTTAGGCCTCTGATCTTAAAATAGAAGAAAGGGAAGAAAAAGAAATAATAATAATTAGGCGTTTTTCCCTGGGCCGAGGGAAAACAGGCTGCCGGCATCAACTGACCACCTGCAAGGTGGCCCCAAGGAAGAGAAGTGGCTGCCAACAGCCAGAGTCAACACAGGAGGTGGCTGGGACTGCTCCTGGCTGGCACTGGGAAAGGGCACGGCAGAGTGGTGTGGGGACAAGGTGGATTAGCCCCCTGGCCTAACGGCATCTGGTGCTTTCCAGGGAGGAATGGGGAGGTTGTGGTGCTTGGCCATGCTGGGGACCCACAGCCGTGCTGAGCAAGCAACTGGCTGCTCATCCCACCCTGATGGCTTAGGGCTGATCCAGCTCCTGATGAAGAACAATTCCTGGCCAGACCAGGTTTGCCTCAGGTCTGCAGACCCCCATGGGCAGGAGCTGACCCCCACTCTGTCTCTTGACATTAGAAAGGCAGTGAGGAAATGTCGCTGGGATGGGCCAGCTCTGGAGAGGCTGGATCCCATTTTGTGGTGGGACTAGTCATCCTGTGAACAAATATTCTGGTGATATTAAAATGCTTGGGATTTTCTAGTGAATTGAAGCTCTCCGAGCAGTGCCAAGAACAATTCAGCAGCCTCCAAAAACAGCTTTCCCTGAGGATTATTTGTTCCTCGTGCCAGAAGGATTGATGAGATGATTGGTAGGTTCAGGTGACTCAGCCCAGCATGACCTGACGGTCTCATCCCCCCAGCCCAGCGGGGACCACGCTGTGCCATGGGGTCCCTGCTCTCCATACAGCCCCTGGGGGAAGCTCAGCAGAGGCTGACTGATTGCAGGGCATCTCAAAAACATCCCGTGAGCTTGTCAGCACTTTGTAATCTCCTTTCTCCCTTCTCTCCAGGAAGCTTCTTGCAAAGGTGCTGACAAACTCAGAGGATGCTGCGTCTGAGCCGTGGCATAGCTCGTGGTCCCCTTGAGCACCCACCAATCTCTCCTGCCTCTGTCAGAGCCTCTCCTCACCTCTGGGAGCCTGGCTGGCTCAGAGGGGATGGAAACCTGCTCCTAATGACAGAGTAGGAATAATTCTGGCTGTTACCTTAATAACAAAACCAGCAAACTCTGCGAGCTGCCTTTAAACTGCCAGAAAGGAGCAAAAATGCAAGGCATGTGTTTAGGCAAGAGCTTCAGTCTCTGGGTGTTTTTTGAGAGGAAGAAAACATACACAAGGCTGTTTGCTTTTGGTTAAAACCTCTTTTGTGATCCCCCTCTCTTGAGTCGCTCTCTGGCTTTCGACAGCTCATGCCGTAGGTGGATGTTTGTGCTTGGAGATGTTTTTCCATATGGTTCTCATAGCTCCGCTCGCAGGTTTTGCACATGGGATGGAAGAGAGAGGTAGGCTGCTTTAATATCATATGATAATATGAAATTAGCTCCACTTTACATAAATTGAGACACCCAAGCTCTCCTAGGCCTGGGTAGGGCGTGCTGGGGGTTCCTGTCCTCCTTCCCCTCTGCCTGGGGTGGGAGGCAGGGACTCTGGGACCGTGTGGCAGCAGGATTGCACATCTCTCTGTGCACACACAGCTCTTTGCTCCTGCAATCCTTTGCCAGCAGAGGGTGAATTCCAACCCGTGGTGGTGGAAATTTAGGTCAAAGGTGCTTTTAGTTCAGAGGAATATGATCAAATTAGGACCTTTTGTGTTTGCCTGTGTTGTTTGTTTTTTTTTTTTTTTTTTTTCTGAAGGGACTTGCGTAGGCAGGGCTGCCTGAACAGCTTGGCAGGGAGATGGGCAGATCCTGACCATCCGTAAATCAGGACAGTGCTGCCTGTGCCTGCGGCGGGGCTGGAATTTCAGCTGGAAAGGTCAGAACTGGCCCAGAGTTGGTTTTCAGCCAGGGATGTGTTTCTGGCCCTGCGTGGAAGGGAGAGGTGTGGGAACAGTTGGCAGAGCCCCTGAGCCTACGGCATCCCCCGTGTTCCCACCCTGGAGAGGGTTGGCTCAGGGACTTCCCTGGCCTGAGAGGTGGAGGGATTAAAATCTTATCCCTTGGGAAAAGAGATGTCATCCTGCTGGTTGTGAGCTGGGAGTTTCCACCAAGGTCCCTGCGGTCCTGGGGATGGGGGAAGTTTGTTCCTGCCACCCCCTTGCCCCAGCTGCACTGGGAAGAGCTAGTGGGGTGCTCCCTCATCCAGCATCACGCACTCTCTGGGTGGGATCCCATGGGAGCTCCCTTTGGTCCTGCTTGTGCCGTGGCTGCCTTTTGAGGTAGGCAGGCTTGGCGAGGTGCCAGGCTCTGCAGAGGGTGCTGAGCCCTGGCAGGATGGATGTGCCAGCCCAAAGGTGCCTCTCCCCAGAGCAGGAGGCGGTGCTGGGGAGCGGAGGAAGGGAGGGATGTGTGATTTGGAAACGAGTCCCTCTGAGTTCCTCCATGCCTCTCCCAGTGGGGCCTTGGCTTTCCAGTGAACCAGTGATCAGGGCTACTTCCAGCCACAGGAGCTCCTGGTCCTCCCTGCAGCTGCTCCATGGCCACACTCGAGGCAACATCGCTCTGGCTGAGCTCTCGGCCGGCAGAAACAGCCGCGAGCGGGGAGAAGGCGCAGGGAAATCCGGCCTTCCGCTGGCAGCAGGCGTGGGGAGCGGGGAGAGGGCAGTAATTAGGTTTGTGGTTAAGCGCCTCATCCGCTGGGACCTCTTCACTGAGAGGAGATCGCTGTACTCGTGCCAAAAATCAGCTGTCATGATGTCGGGGTGTTAATCTGCTCCGTGCCTGCAGGATGGGAGCATCCCCTCAGCCGTGGTCCGTCCTGCAGCAAGGGGGGGATGCTTGGGATGCGCCAGAGCACCCAGGGCTGCGCTGGCTCTGCTCTGTGCCACCCCTTGGGAAGTGTCAGGGCTGAGACGACGGGAGTGGAGAGGAAAACGTCTCTGTGCTGCTCAGCCCTCCGGGCTGGCTAATAATAACCTTCCCCCGGGCCGCCGGGGCGTTCATTCATGAATGTTTGCAAAGCGCTTCAGGTCGCAGGGGCGGCGCCGCGTGTGGGCTCCGCTCCGTGGGAGCCCAGCACGGCCTGCTCCGGCAGCGGGAGCCACGGGGATGGCACCCACCCAGGCACGGGGAGCTGAGCCTGGTGGGGCTGTGGCTGTGGGGCTGAGCCTGCCCGCTGCAGGGGCACTGTGCTAGATCCTGTTGCCCTCCTGCATCCCACTGCCGTCCTGCATCCCACTGCCATCCTGCATCCCACTGCCCTCCTGCATCCCACTGCCATCCTGCCCAAACCGAGCAGCACTCCCTTGTGGGTGAGAGCAGGAGAAGAAGGGGCAGGTGTGTGGCAGGTTCTCGCTGTAAATAGCCTAAAAAAGCAGCTTTTATGAAGAAATACATTAGTTGTCATTGCTGTCTGGGCCCCACCGCAGCCTCTTAAAGCGTGTTTGTTTTCATCCCTGACACAAGTGCAAGGTCTAAAATAAGAGCTGCGGTTTCCAGACACTTCTGCGATTAGCGATAGGCAGGAGTTAACCATTCAGGCTTAAATTAATTGTGCTGTGGTGGGTTGTTTCTTTCTTTTTTTCTTCTCTCTCTCTTTTTTCTTTTTCTTTTTTTTCTTTTTTTTTTTTTTTTATTATTGATGCATAATGTATGATGAGAAAAAGTGAAAAAATAATTAAAGTCTGAAGAGCGCTGCATGGATTCATTCATTAGGAAATCTGGGTCAGCAGCCGGAGAAGGAAAACAAGGAGGGGGGGCTGCTGGGAGTGGAAAAACAGGACTTCAGAAGCGCTGCAGGCATCGGAGGAATTCGCGAAAGGCCCTTTTCAGGCAGCCTGGGAAATCCGAAGTTGCATCGTGGCTGCCCCCCGAGGAGGAACGTGCCTGCCGGGAATGGGAGGGGGATGCGGGCGCGGGAGAGGGGATTCCCTCTCCTGTCTCTCTGCTCGTGGCTTCTCTTCCAGCCGTGGGGTGGGGGCAGGCGCTGCCGTGCTGAGCCAGCAGATCCGTGCGGAGCTGACAGAGGGGAGAACCCCGAGAGGCGGAAAGGGCTGTGCTGGGGGTTTGCAAAGCTGGGGCTCAGCGGCAGCGTGTTCCCAAAAGGCTTGGCTTGCTGGGAGCATCCCTGTGCTGTGACATCGTTGTACCACGACATCCCCGAGCCATGAGCTCCTGGGAGCTCCTGGATGCCCTGCCTGCCCGAACCAGCTCTGTGTGCACCCCCAAACCCCTTATTTTTATGCAGCAGAAGAGCCTGTGGAGTTGCAGCGATGCGTTTGCAGGCAGCAGCGGGGACCAGAGCTGGGATGCTGTGCATGGAGGTGGTGGGAGGCACTGGCTCCGCTCGCACTCCTGTTGCTTGGATTTTGGGATTGCAGTCCTTGTCTAGGACGCAGCTAATTGAATTGCAAAGAATGTGGTTGAAACTTGGAGTCTTCCCCACTGGCAGGAAGCGCAGAGATTTCAAACCGCGCTTTTGTCCTGATTTAGGAGAAAAATATGGTATTTTTGGAATTTAATTGCAAAATGGAAATTCCCCTCCTTCCTCTTGCTCTGTCCACAGGAAGCACAGTCCGAATTGATCAGACTTTACAAACAATCAGCATTCATCCTTGGGAAATACTTCCATCATAGGAGCATTCATCCTTGTGAAATAATTTTCTGACCCAGTCACATAAAGTGCTCTCCGGAGCAAGGGCTCTCCATCCCTGTGCCCAGCACAACTGAGTCGTGATCCCAGTGGGAGCTTTTGGGCTTTCCCTTCAAGCAAATATTAATTCTAGCAGTGCCAGGAGAACCTTCCTCTTGTTTTACCCCACTGAACAGCCACAGGAGCGTGGAGTCGTGCACCACACACCCCGGCTGCTCCCGGGGAAGCCCTTTGGTCTCGCTGCTGCACACGCACAGTTTTATCCTTCTCCAAAGACACATTCCCTGCTCTCTCACAGATCTGCTTGTATCATGTGGGGACCATAAATAAATTGATGTTGAATTTAGATGCTTGTGTTGCAGCAGTGAGAATGATATAATCTTGAGCGCAGCAGACATGGCAGAATGGGACGGATTTGAGGATGGATATAAATGTGTATTGATCTGCGGCGCAGATGGATCTGCCTTTCCCTCCCGGTGAACTTCCTGAGGTAGATCCAGCTTTGTGTGAGGGCTGTGATGGTAGCATGAGTGGCAGGATCAGTCCCTGCAGAGCAGAGCAGCAGATTGAAGCCGAGGGGTCCCCCCAGGGTCTGGCTTGCTGGGGCTGCCTGGGTCACTTGGGGTGTCCCGGGATGTGCCCAATCCTCCTTCCCTGGGTAGCAGCATCACTGGCTGTCACACTTTCTCTCTGTGTGTCCTGTTTCTCTCCTGTTCCCCTCCTGCCAAGGCCGGCCTGATTTATATCCAGGCTACTCCAAAGGCATGCTTTGGGGTAGGGAGTGCTGGGAAGAAACGGTTAAACTGGAGATGCCGGGATGTTTTCCCACACGGTGAATGGTGGGGGAACACAGAACACGTATTGAATCGGAGGGAAGTAATAACGCTTCTAATTTTCCTGTGTGATTTAATAAAAATGTAAATTGACTTCGGGTGGATGACTCACTATGGAGGGTGGTGTCGATCAAGATTAATTGGTGGCTGCGCAAAACCAGTTGGGCTTTGTTCCTTCTCCTCAAAGGCAACTGGAATGGCTCTGTGGTGATGGTGAGGCAGTGCTCTGGCCCCAGGGCTGCCAGATACCCCTCCCAGGTACTTGCTGAGCCCCTTGTCCCATTTGGCCACAGCGTTTTGGGACAGAGCGTGGGGGACTGTCAGGTGGGCAAAGCCTTGTTGCTTTATCCAGTGTCAGTGGATGTCTCTGCTGGGAGAGCAGTCCTGGTACCAGTGGGAAGGCACGTCCCTGCCCAGCTCTTGCTGTGTCAGGAGATTGGGTCAGGATTTGGCCCCAGAACAGGAGGGTCTTCCATCCTCCTGCTCCTACCAGGGGGAGCGAAAGTGTGCCAGGACACTGCACTCTGACCTGGGTTCAGCTCTGGACGCTAATGGATTACAAATAACAATAATAAATTACAGGAGATGGGATAATCTACCTACTGTAATGTTGTATTACCATGACTGTTAGTTATATATTAATGTATAATTGTATTACATTAGCTACATATGCATAAACCTCGTGCTTCAGGGCCTCAGCCAGCCTTTAACTCTCTGTGGTTCGCAGAGAAACTTCAGCTGGGGATTGATTATCCCATGTACCCCCCCTGGCATCCAGGCACCCTCTGCTAAGGCATCTCCAAGTTTTCTCCATCTGCCAAGGTTTTTGCAACCCGGGAGCATCGCTGCTGCCTCATTTCTGCTGCCCAGCCCTCCTGGGTTACCCATCCCCATGTCCCCAGGGCACGGATGGAGAGATGGGCTCCCGAGAGCAGGGATGAGGGGGATGCTGGGCGTGGTGGGGGATGTGTACATTTTACTACAGCAGATCAGAGAGGAGGGGAAAATAAAGCCCCCTGCGTCCCCCTGGCCCCCTTAGCTTTGGCTTCACACCTGAGCGGCGCGAGGCAGGGCTGCGGCTGTGGGGCTGTGATTGCTCCCCAGCAGATACTTGGCGTGACCAAGACCCAGTTCTGTCGAGAGTAATGAAGTGCGAGCCCTTCCCTTCACTTATTTTTAATGTGGTTCTGCTCAGGCTCCGGTGAATCCGAAGGAGCTGCCTTTTGTTTGCAGAGCCTCCCCCTGCGCCGCCGGATTGCTCAGCTCGGGGTAAATTACTCACCGTGAAGCTGGATGGACTCAGATCCGTTTGGTTTTGGGCTCTCCCTGCTCTGATTAGCATGGATGCAGGTGCTTTCCCTGATGCTGGGACTGGGATGGAGTGTTTGAGTATCTGGTGCTTGTGCTGAGGCTGAGAGAGCAGCCAGGGATGAGGGGGCTTTGCTCTTCCAGGAGGGTTTTCCAGCTGAGGAAGGTGGTCTGGGCAGGGCTCTGTCTCTGCCCTGCCAGGGGACAGACTGGTTTTTAGCAGGTCCAGCCCCACTTGCTCTGCTTGTCCTGGGAACATTGATGTGCTCTTCACTGATCCCATCCTTTGCCGAGCGGTGCCTGAGGGATGGGCGGTGTGGCATTGGGAGGGATGGGAGATGGGAATTCCTGCCCTGCTCCCCTTCCCGTCCCGGCACAGCCCCCCCCACCATCCTGCCTTTAATTTTTGATCCCTCTCTCCCCTCTTCTCCTGAGAGCGCGAGAAGCAGAGGCAGGAAACGCAGGCTGCTGCCAGATGGCTCGAAATGTAGCATCTGTAATACTTTATCAGAAGAAATTACAGCCGAATCGCTCTCCCTGATTAAACAGCCTGTCCAGATCCTCCGTGAGCCAGCTGGACAGTCTCACCCTCTCGCGACAGGAGGGGAAGCCATGCGAGCTGGGGATGTGGGAAGGAGGGTGGCAGAGGGATGCTTGGATGGGGAAGGGGTTGGGCTGGATCCTCCTGCAGTGGGGTGGATGTGCTGCCACCTCCCTGGGCATGTGGTGCCAACTCTGCCCTGTGCTTTCCCATGGGTATCCATGGGGTATGGAGGTGAGCATCCCTCCCTTGGAGAGCAAGGGAGAAGGAGGCACAGAGAAGTTGACGTTTCCCCTCTTGCTGGTTTTCCAAATATTTTCCCCTTTGAAAAACAACACAGCCGTGCCAGGTCACCCTGTGGGCTGATGATGTTTTGCTTTGGGAAGTTGTTGTTGAGAAAAGGCAGAGTGTGAGGGACACCCTGAACCCCCGGGCCTGGGTGTAGCATCACCCCCAGCCCCCCCGATCCCTTCACCCCCAGGGATGCCATAAAAGCACCTGGAAGAAGGGGGCAGGTGGGAAGGGAAACTGAGGCAGGGTGGAGGGTGGCTCTAGGCTCTGAAAGGTTGTCTGGAATGCTAAGTGAGAGTTAGATCCAGAGTTTAAGCCTCTGAGCAACCTGTCCTCTGGCTCACCCTGCCCTCGTGCTTGTACTGAGCGCGGTGGCCAAAGCACGGTGCTACCGGTTTCAATGGGCTTGGCGTGCGGACGACTTCTCTGTGAGTTCGCTCTGGCTGGCTGGTGAAACGCAGGCGTGGACTAATGCCACTAATTTCCACTAATGCTGTTGGAAAAATCTCTTGCTGGCATGAGCAGGGACTGGTTTCCCAGACTGCTGCGTGCGAGGGGCGAGCGGCTCTGCGGGGTGGGGGAGAGGGGGGGGGGACGCGCTGCCTCGCAAAGGAATTTGCATCCAGGCGTACAGAGCTGTTTTCTTCCCAGATTTGCCTGAAGTGGTGACCAGATTTTTTTCCTAAATGGAAAACAGGAGGAATCTGTGCTCTTAAGTGTGTGGAATTAGCTGTAGGCTGTAGGAAGTTTGTGTATGAAACACCTTAAATAGCGGAGAAAGGTGTTGAGTGTCTGCGTGTGAGAGGGGGAGATCTGGAGTCTGAACGTGGTCTGACATGGGATGCTTTTGGCCTGTGCCTGAGCTGTATCCTGCATCCACATCCCACATGCTTATGCCTCTCCATCCAGCCTACAGGGACCCAGCCAGCCAGTGCTGGAACCTGCCTCAGGCACGGATGTGCTTATCCCTGTCATCCCTCTGCCCTTGGTGGGGGAGAAATGCTTGGCCCAAGAAAAGCACCAAAAAAAGCACATTTTCCACTCAGATCCAGTGAGGTTTAGCTGAAAGCAGTGAGATGAGGAGGGCTTGGGGTCTCCCAACCTCCTGGGGCTCAGGAAGGGATGCAGTCACAGGGTCCAGCCTGGAGGAGGATGGAGCAGCAGCTTCCCTGGGTGGTGGAGCCTTCCTCCTGCAGCAGCCTCGTGGGGGACTGGGCCGGAGGAGGGGAACTGTACACCTGGAGAAACATTATCCTTTTCCTCGCCTGTAAATATTTTATGAGCAGATTAAAAATTGAAGCCAAAATGAGCTCTGCCATCAGAAGAAACCGGCTCGGTTTCAAGTTCTGTTTAAGTATTTTTCTTTATAATGTAGCTGTGTCAATTAGAAAATGACATTGCTATTTAAAATGCTGTTCCGTAGCCCTCTTTAATTAAGGCAGCGATATAATACCAATCTGCTCTCATTAATGAATTTTTAACAATCAAAATGAGAGCTGAATGACGCACAGTTGGATTTGCAGCGCGGGTGTTTTCTCCCGGAGCCTCTGACGGCGGAGTTAAAGGAGCAGCGACTGGAGAGGAAGAAAGACTGTTCCTCCTCAGGCTGAGCAGCTGGAAAATCATCTCAGATGCTGTGTGATGAGTATTGAAGGGTTTCAGCCCTCTGTTAGCACCCAAGAGCCATCCTAGAGGGAGAAGGTCCTCTTAAGACTGGTGGGTGGCTTTGTGTGACCTGTGCGGGAGCGCCGTGAAAAAGCAAAGCCACACCAAAGTCCTGAGCAGCAACACAGCTGAAAATAGAGATGTGAACGTGATTGTGAGGCCACCTCGAGGGTCATATCCTGCCTGCTTCAGCATGTCCTCGCAGCTCAGGCTCGCTGGGCATCCTTGGAGCATCCCCTGGCCCAGTTTCCCCTGGAATCCTGCAACACCATCATTTTGCTGCGGCAGCAAAGCACGCGATGCAGTGCCAGGGTGTGCGGCTCTCTGACCCCAAATAAATACCTGATTTCAGCCCCCTTCCCCACAAAGTGTTTCTTTATTAGTTTTGGCAAGGCAGGGTAGATTAAAGATGCTCCTGCATCTCGGCTCGTGCTAATTGTCTCCCATTGTTCGATCAGAAAGCCTTTTTTCCCGGTGGTTGTTATCTGGGATTGCTGGAGGAGCTCTTTCCCCTCTGGTTCTTCCTTCGAGGAGGCAAAACAAAAACAGGAATTTGTTTGAATAATACAAAAATTAGCCAGGCGTGAAAAGCTTAAGCGCAATCATTTCCGTGGCCTGCTTTGATTTGAGTTGATATGATTTGTTTGCTCTCTCATCCTTCCTCCCCCTTTCCCCTTCGACACCCACTCTTTGCTCTGGTCTTTCCCTGAGGAACAAATTGGGTGTTTTAGGAGCAGTGTGTGCATGGTGCAGCATCCCTGGTGTACCTGCTGCTGGAGCAGGGGGGCTGTGGGCTGGAGAGGAGCATCTGTCCCGTGCTCCAGCCAAGATTCAGCCCAGCATCCAAGAGGATCTGGCTGGGTTGGTGTGCAGGTGGAATGGGGATTTCTGCAAATCCCGTCCTTCTCCTGGTGTCCCCTGCTTGCTGGGTGTCTGGTTGACACTCCTGGGAACCTGGGACCCAGGTGAGCCACACAAGTTTGCTTTGTGATTGTCACAAAAGTTATGCTTTCAGATAGTTCGGTGTCGAGGTGGAGTGACCAGCCCGGAGGGGCTGGAGCTTCCCCCATCCCCCCTTGCCTGTGAGAGAGTTGGGCGAGTGGGTTGAGGCTTCTTGGCTGGGTTTTTATTGCCATAGGGAAGAGAATTGAAGCCTGGAAACCATCCTGTGGGTGAAGGGAGGAAGTGTAAAAGTCTAGGAAAACAAGGAGAAAATAGCAGCGGCAGCACCGCGTCGTTGTCCAAGCCCAGCACGAGTCGGTACAAATCCTCCTGGCAGATGGGAAAGGCCAGTGGGGTCGTGTTTGTCCTTCCTGGCAGTTGTATGCCCGGCACCACTGGCCCACCGGGATGGCAGCCATGGCCATGGCCCTGGCAGTGGGACAGCCATCCTGAGAACTCCGGCTCCCTTCCCTTCTTGCAAGGCTGAGAGGGAGAAGAATGTATTCACAGTGAAAAAAAAAAAAAAGAATATATTCTCTTATGATTTCAAGAGGAGGAGGGAGAAGCAAAGGCGGCTTTGAGCTTTTGCCCAGGAATAGCCAGAGATCTGCTTGGAGGCTTTACATCCCACTGCCGATAATTTTGGAGCTGAATCATCTGCATTTTTGCTGTTCCTGAGACAGCGTCAGGAATATGCATCCCCAGGGTGTCAGAGGCACATTTTTGCAGGTTGACAGTGGACCTGATTAGAAAAACCAACCCAAATGACATCTAAAGCTGACATCCTTGAAGCCTGGACTCCTTTTGCTCATTTCCCATTCAGACACTCCTAGGGATGGATGAGCGTGGCTGTGGTGGTTTTTGCAGCAGTGTTGGAGCCAGCCCTGTGCACGCTCCGGACTGTGGGATGATTAAAGCCCATCTGCAAACTGCTGAGGGAGAGGAGGCGGAGGGGTGGGAGGTGCAGTTTGGAGTGGCTCTGCTTCAGCCTGTGCGTGGGGGTGGCTGTCAGGGGACCGGAGAGGGCTCCTGTGGGTGCTGATCTGGGTCTGGCACAGTGAGGGGAGCAGGTGGAGCTGCACTGCCAGCGCCTCTGGCCACCATCAGCCCTGCTCAGGTGTTGGGTCACTCTGACCCCGAGCCAGCTCAGGGGTTCAGCTGGCGGTCGCTCCAACAGCGGCCTCGCCAGGTCGGCATCCCCGCGACCCCCCCACTGTCACGGCCGTGGCGAGGGGCAGGTGCGCCCAGCCGGGGCATTCCCTGCGGCAGCTGTTCCAAGGCATCCATCAGAGCTGGTTAACGTGAGCTGTGCACCAGCCAGCCTGGTCCTCGAGGCACCAGCGGTCCGACCTGCCCCGTGGCACCCATCGCTGCCCGGCTGAGCACCCGTCTGGAGCTGGGGCAGCGCGGGGGCACCTTAACCCGTCCTTCACCGGGCAGAGACACCGGGCACTGCAGGTGCTGTGGGTGTGCTGTGGGGATGGCACAGCCTGCCAGCGCGTCCTGACTCATTGCTTGCGTGAAAGACAGAGCAGAAGGAGAGGAGAGGGTGGATGGCTGTGCTGCAGCTCCGGGAGGGTGAATGGCCGTGCTGCTCCTCGGGGAGCTGAGCTGATGCACGGCTGGCCGGCGCTGCAAAAAGCAGAGCCCTGGCTGCTCCCCAAGAGGCACAGGGGGGACAGATCTCTCCTCGGAGAGAAATGCCTTTTGTCACCCAGCCTGGTATCAGGCGTTGGCCACAGGGCTTCTTCTGTCACATCGGGTACTTCCCAAGTGGCTCCGCGGTCTGACATCGCTCCTGACCTGCAGTGAGGGGCTGTGGCGCCCGGATCCTCTGAGCCTGCTACTTGTGGAGGTTGGGAAGGGAGTTAAAATTAAATCGGGGAGGACCCCTGAGATTGCAAATTGCTTTTTAAGGAGACCCTGGAGGAAAGCTCCCAGGGCTCCCCTGCATCACTCGGGCTCTGTGGCTCACAGCCTGCAGTGGGGAGGCAGGGCTGGTGTCCCCAGGGTGCCACTGCCAGCCCTCCTGGGTGGGCAGAGAGCTTGCTGTTTGTCACCTGCTTGTGAGCCCAGCTGCCAGGTATTTTCCTGTGTCCTGGACATGCCAGCTCATCGCTGGGATTGTCGCTGAGTTTCACCAGGGCGTGGGAACTTCCTAGTGCCAGGGATTTCGGGTGTCTGTAGGGACTGCGGCAGCGCTCCCTGACTGAGACAGCTCATTTGCGTGCCCCACACAAATTTGTTTTCTCCTTCTCTCTCCTTTTGTGACTTTTCTGTCTCGAAAGTCCCTTTTTTTTCATCTCCCACTGATTCACTGTCCCTACAGCTCTTGCCCTGCAAGCAGCAGAGGCACCTGGGGAGATGGGAAAGACCTGGCTCAGCCAGAGGACACTCCAGCCCCCCCTCCATCCTCTCCCACCTGCTCTCTCCCAGCCAGCGAGTTTCATTAACGTACTAATTAGGGTTAACATAATAATTAGAGTGTCTGTGCCACGTCCTTGGGAAGGCAGCTTGGCTCCTGGGTGCTAATGGAGCCGCTGTCACAACAAACACCGCGGCACACACGTGCTGCTCTACACTGAGCCCAGCTGGGCAGGACTGGGATCCCGGCACTCTCCTGCCCACACCATGGGACAGGAGCTGCTTCTGGTGGCATTCTCTGTCCCTGTGTTCCCTGCTGCCTCGCTGCGTGGTCCCAAATGCAACCCACCCACCAGCGCAGACACCAGACTCCTGCCTCCATGGGTAAGGCTGAGTTATGGGGTGGATTTTAATATATTTTATATTATTAAATGTATCTTAGTAGTAAATTTTCTGCTAAGTGGTGCTTTGGAAGGTCAGACACAGTTTGTGAAGTCTGGCCGGATTCAGTGAAGTTTGATCTGCCCATAGAGGACCGCAGTATTTTTAAAACTTCTTCCTCTTCTGATCAACCTTCCCCTGCAAAATACCATTTTCCCTGTAAAAATAGACCCGTGCCGGCCAAACGACCCCCAGATGAGCCTCGGCGCTCGCTTTGAGCTCGGAATAAGCGTTGCAGCTGGACAACAAAAACATTTTTCCTGCTTCTTTGGACTGCTGAAAAACCTGGAGGTTTGGGGCTTTACTTTAACCCTGGCGCTTCCATGCACTCGCCTTTCCTAGTCCCTTGCTTCCAGCGGGAAGCGAGGACCCATCTCTGGGAAGCAACCCAGGCAGGGTTGCCGCTTGCCTTTGCGTGTCGCTTCCCGTGTCTGAGCAGCACGTCCCCCGTGTTGTCGTGAAACAGAAGACAGGATAATTAAATTGCCCTTTTCCCAGCAAAATGTTACCACCGTCTCCGCGCCGCGGCGGCCTGGCTGTGGCTCGCTGCCAGTCGCACATGCCTCGCTGCTGATGGGAGGTGTGAAAAGCGCCGGGGAGGAGGCCAGGGTGGTGATTAGCAAGGGAGGGTGGTGGGGGGGGTTATGGGGATGTTTGTCATCCCTTGGAAGGAGAGGCACAGCCGGCTGCAGGAGCCGGCGGCGGGGGGATGCTGTGGAGGGGTCTTGGGTGCCCCCGCCGGTAATTCCCATCGTTTAAGCTGGGGCTGCTCGAAGGCTCTGGGCGCGGATCATCGAGATATTCTTGTCGTTAAGCCTCTCAAGGGTTGCAGGTCTTAAAAAGGGCTCCGGCTGTCGAGTCAGTCCGCTGCTGGCTTGGAGGGGGGCTGGGGCTGACTGAGGCGGGGGGCAGTGGGGCAGCAAGGAGAGGCTCAGGAAGTGATGCCTGTGGGTATGGAGGTGGATCAGTGCAGCTTTGGCAGCTCTGCTGGTCCCCTCCGCCAACGGAGAAGCTGACAGGGAAATGCTTCCAGTGCTGGGGAGCAGTCCCTGGGGAGCAGCGGGGCCTGTCACCTCATCCTATTGCTGCCTGGCTCTGCTTCCATCCTGGTCCCCATCTGGGATGGGGTGATGTTCCATTCCTAGTAGGAAATGGCTGTAACAAGCTCATGGCAGCCTCATGCAAAGGCAGAATGTGTTTACGCTGTTAGTCACCCTTCCTCGCCTGCTTTCTTCTCTGCTTTCCTCCTCCTCCGCCCTCTGCCACCCCGGATCCTCAGATCCATCAGTGTTACTGCTTTGCCTTCAGCTATAACCCTGCTAGTTGACTTCCAAGGGCTGGCTCTCCCTGGCCGTTGTCACCCCTCGCCTCCCCTCCCCTCCCCTGAAATATTAACGCCACAAATCACGAGCGACAGCTGCTCGGCTGGAGCCCCGTCGCTCGCGCACCGGCCGGGAGGAGGTGTTGGAGGAGGGATGGGACATGTGGTGGCTTTGTGCTTCTCCTCGGGGCTGTGTTTTGCTTCCAGGGCAGAGGGGAGTGGGTGAACCCACCTTTAAAGGTGAGGAAATGGAAGAGGTAAAGGGTCAAGGCTGGGTTTTACTGTGTCCGGTCCGCCTGGGGTGTGGGCTCCTTCCCACCTCCGTGTCTGTGGATGTGGGGTTTTCCTCTCCCCCATCCAACCAGGTCCAGCGTGGCCATAACATCTCCTTTGCAGGCTCCATGGGTGCTGGGAATCACCCCCTGGAAATGTGTGCACCCCAACCTGTGCCGTGTGGCAACGGTGGTGGGGAGCCGGGGAATTTCCGTGTTCGGTAGATGATGGAGTTGCTCATGTGAGGACGAGCTGGGAAGAGCAGATGTGAAGGGGATTATGGGCGGCTTTTTTTGCGCGCGTGTGTGCACACGTGCAGCCAGGCGGGCAGGGCTGTGGGCTGCGAGGCACGTGGGAACCTTGCACCCCCTCTGCTCAGCCTGGAGACCCAAACACTCGGGAGAGCAGAGGAGAGATGTGGGCACAGCACCGGGGGGGGCCCACAGTGGTCGGGGCCAGCACCGGGGTCACGGCTCTTCTCGCTGGGCTCACTCAAGGCTGAGGCTGCAGCCCCCAAGGGGTGGGTTGGCCATGGGGGGAATGGGCAGTGCTGTAATGTGGGTTGGTCTCTGGCAGTTTGTGTTCAGTCCTATTGGGATCCCTCCGTGCCTCAGTTTCCCCCCCGCAGCAAAGCAGGAGTGGGATGGCTGTGGCTGGCTGGAAGGGTCGCTGCCTGTGCTGGGTGCACCCCCATGCACTAAATCATTCCAGCAAACAGCATCCTGGATCGTGCCGTTACACCGGGAGCTTGCCAGAGCCCCAGACTTTCCCTGGAGAGAGGTGGGAGAGCAGGTGCCGACCAACCTGTTTGGCTTTCGCGGTGGAAATGACAGCAGGGAAGGGAGCGGTGGGACCCGGCGGCACCGGCAGGGCTGCTCAGGGTAAACACAGACGTGGCTTTGCTTTTCTCTCCCGTTCCCCCAGCGATGCATTTACAAGGTTTGTTTGAGCTCTGCTCAAACAGCCCCCCAGGACAGATTTGGGAAGGGACGCCCCGGCGCGGGGAGCGGGCACGCGGCGGTCGCTGCTGCCCGCAGGGCCCCAGCTCTGCCGCCAGAGCTGACCTTCCCTCTCCGCTGACCTTCATGCCCATCAGCATCAGCTCTGCTGCCTTTCCACATCTCGGGATGCTGGCGCTGGCAGTGGCTGGGGTGTGAGGCTGGGCAGCTGTTCCCGGGGGGTGCAGGGGGCTTGGCAGAGCCGGAGGGAGGTGGGGATGCACTGGGCTGGATAATTCAAGGACTTGGGCTCGCTAAACAGAGGTTAAAAGGGGAGTGGTGTGATCTGTTGGGAAAATCATTCATGGGAGCCTCTGCTGTGCTGCTGCTCTTTAGCCTCCCCCATCGCTCTTAGGGGGGAGGAGGGGAGGATGGGAGGGCACAGCCGCTGCTATGGGGGGGCAGCTGTGTTGGAATTGGACTTGGTGATCCTCGTGGGTCCCTTTCAACTCAGAATGCTTTGTGAAATCTGTGGATTCTGTGGATTACCCGCCAAGGAGCAGCCATTCCCCATGGCCTGTCCCTGAAGGAAATAGAGATGTAACTGGTGTGGAAAATCCACACAGAATGGGTGTCCCCAGATCAGCTGGGGAGGGGTGGGCACTGGGTGCTGTGAGGGGCTGCCACTGTGCCTTAGGGTGATGGGGAGCAGGGCGCTGGATCCTTGTAGGTATCAGCGTAAGATCCCTGGATGCACTGTCACCCAGGTGTCACTGGAGGGGTTTTGGACCAGAGCACGCCCAGCTGCTTGTCTGGAGGATCCTGGAGCATCCCTTGAGCTGAAGTGTGCCCCAGCCTCTACATGCTCCCTTGAGCCATCCTATTCCCACAGATACCCAAGGAAATGCCATAAGGAAACGGGTGGCAAAACTGCAATACTGAGGTCTCCCCGGTGCTGCACCCAAAGTATGTGATGTGTTTGTGCCTTCCCACAAACAGCCTCAAGCAACATCCCCTTTTTTTGGAAACATTTAGTATACCAAACTGCTGGAATGATGAATGTCTGAACTGCCCATCAGCTGGATTACAAATGAGAAGAGCCGTCATCCCAGTTGGGGTACCCGAATTTCCACAGGCTGCCAACAGAAAGGCCTTTGAGGACTCGTGGTTGAACTCATCAGTGTTTTGCTACTGGCCTCTGTCTCTGCCCAGTGTCACCTGTGCCTGCACCAGCCCTATTTTGGTTCCATGTGCCAGTCGAGCCGAACCTGAGTGATGCTCCAGGAGACCCTCTTGATTCTCTGCCGTTGTTCTCTTGGGCCTGCTCCAAAGCCCACTGACAGTCCTGGAAGCCATTCTCAGATGGCTCTGTCTGAGAAAAGAAAGTGTTGAAATGCCACAGGAAGTGTTGTTTTTTCAAGATATCTGACCAGAAATGGGAAAAAAAACCCCTGATTTTGGAGGAAAGGCCAGTTTTTTTGTCCTGGGCCTTAGCTCTCTGAAGTTTGTTTCAGCCAGAAACTGGCTGGAGTTTGGGCATGGAATGGGTGCAAATGTCCCTGAGGGAGCTTTTGATGTGGCTGTGGGTGCCACCCTCCTGGGATGCAGGAGGAAACTCTGCTGAGTTTTGGTTTTCCAGCTGGAACCTTGACTTGGGTGCCCATGTTCCTCCTGCAGCAACTTCAGCAAGTACTGGGAGGCACAAAGAGGCAGATTTTGGCCACTGGGGACCCAGCACACTGGCATACCAGGGGGCATGTGTTCTGTGGCTATCCTGGTGGCATGGCAGCCAGCCTGGGGGGCACTGGGGACCTCCCACAGCCAGACCAGGGCTTTTGTTTTGCCAAACTGATGGTGATTCTGGGTGTTTTGCAGCCGGGCGCTGATGTCCTGGGGCGTGGATGGCTTGGAGGCAGAATCCCTGACTTTAGCCTTGTCTCTGGCTTTGGTTCCTTCTATTCACTCACGTCAAACATCTGTTTTAACCCGCTGCAAGTCCATTATTGCCAACTTAACTGGACTCCCGTCAGGACCTGCTGTGTAAATAGCCCGGCAGCCGAGGAGGTGGCTCCGTGCTGCAGATCCCACCAGGAGCAGCAGCTGCCCTGGTGCTTTGTACTCCTCCCCAGTGGCTTCCCAGGCTCTCTGTGGCTGGGTGTGCTGGTCCCTGTACGTGGCTGGTGGTGGGCTTTGCACAGGGGTTCATCACCTTCATCAGGAAGAGATCACAATGCGAGACAGGCAGCGCAGGCAGGGGACCAGCAGCACCCACTGCTCGCCTGCCCAGTGCTGTGCCGGGTACCTGGCGAGGGGGCCAAAGCCTCCCCTTTGAGAAAGAGGAAAAAAAATAATAATCTCCAAGCCAAGGAGCTCGGAGCTGCTGGGAGGGTATTTATCACGGCGAAGAAAAAGGCTCTGTTCCCGGGCTCTCCGCAGCGGCTGTTTATCACACTCGCAAGGGTATGGAGAAAATGTTCCATTTGTTGGGTACAGCCGTCAACCCACACAGCGTATAAATTAAGGGCTTTTACATGCAGGGTTCCCGAAATAAAACACACACACACACACACACTCACACACAAAAGAGAGAGGAGTTTTGTGTCGGCCCCGGCTCGCTGCCTCTCCCTGGCTGTCCCTGCGCCCCAGCCCCGTCCGGCGCTGGCTCCGGTTCAGGAATTCCGCATTATCTCCGACCGTTTCCAGCTTCCTCAGCAGGGAACAGCTCTGCTTCTGTCTTCCTGCAGCCACATCTGGAAAGTGTTACGCCAGGGTGTCAGCCGTCAGAGCAGGGTGGTTGGCATGTGCTCCCCCCCCCCCACCTCCCCGGCACGCTCGCTCTGGGCGCCCTGCCTGCCATCCTGCCTGCTCCACACCTTTGCCTTCCTGCCTTGCTGCTCATCATCCTGCCTGCTTGATGCCCTGCCTGCCTCCTGCCTGCTCCACACCTTGCCTTCCTGTATATTTGATGCTCTGCCTGCCACTGCACTCAGACTTCAAGCTGCCTTCCCCAGAGGGCTGTGGGACTGATTTTTCTCCACCTCCCTTGTTTCGGAGAGTTTCAAGGGAGCTTCTGTAGCTGCCATGGGGATGGTGGGGCCAGACAGAGGGCTCCAGGGACCCCCAAGAATTGACCTCTTCAGGGATGCTCTGCTGTGATCAGGGATGCTCCGCTGTGGTCCTTGGCTCTGCTCTCTGCATGGGGAGAGATGCAATGTAAATCCTCCTCTTCACACACTTTGCAAGGACTCCCTGCCTGCTCAGGCGAGTTTTCAGCTCCTGGCCCTGTTTCTGGGCTGACAAAACCCCACATCCCTGAGCTATAATGGAGTAGGGATGTGGTGCTGCATCTGTTGAATGCTGGGGGATTAAAGAATGGAGTCTGTGGGAGGTGAAACCTGTGTGATCCCCCAGTGCTCTGGAAGGTGTCTGGGGAGGTGCTCCCTGCGCTGTCCTTGCTTGTAATGCCTGTGGGTTTATCCTACCAGGATTTCTTCATATGTACCTGGGCTGTAAAGGCATTTGGCTGCCACCAGCAATGCTCCAGAAGAAATCCCCACTGGACACCAAGAGGCCCAGCTGGATGGCCTTAAGGTCTTTTCCAGCCTAAGTGTTTCTGATTGCAGCAGTTCCTTCTGTGTGTTCCTTGTGGCACCCTAATCCTTTGCTGCAGGTGTGGGTGATGCTGTGCAGAGGGAGAGAGCTTTGGAGAGTGCAGGTAGTTCAGGGACTGATGTGCCCCTTCGGAGCAAAGGACAGAGGGAGAGCTGATATCTTCTTTTTTGGGGCTCTTGCTGTTAACCTGGCAGACCTGCCATTATGAGATTTTAAAATTAAAGGAAAAAAAAAAGAAAAAAAGAAAAAGAAAACAGGCCTTGGTTTTATAGACCCTACAGATGCATCCAGCACCAAACTGATCCCAGATGCAGCTCCACTGTCAATAGTGTTACACGAGGGATCAATCCCCTTCATTGTTTTATGTGGCCTCTACAGCATCATCAGCTAATTAAAGCTAATGGGTCCCAGAGCAGCACTGACAGCATCTGATCCTATCAGCCTGCGCAGCCGTTAGTTCCATGGGCCACTCCAGAGCTGGATCCTGCACTCCAGACCCTGGCAAAAGCCTGTATTGACTTGGGGGATCAGGCTACAGATCAATGGGAGCTGTTGTTAAACAAACATCGCCGGATTAATGTCAGCTCCGCAGGGGGAGGAGGTCGATGGCTGCTAATTCGAAGGGGGTGGGAGGGAGGAAGGGGACGCGGTGACAGCAGTGACAGGGGATGGAGGGGGAGAGGCCAGACTGTTAAAATGCTCCCAGTGTCTGTGGCAGCGTCTGAGCATTTCCCAGTCTCGGGTTTATCATCACCCTGGGCGGGAGGCTGTGCTGGAGAGGAGCCCAGTGGTGTCCCCAAGGGCATTGGAGGTGCCTAAATCCCTTTGCTTTGTGCGTCAAGGGTGGCAAAGTGGCCTTGGACTGTCCCCAGAGGGGACAGGGACCCTTGTGTCCTTTCTGCACGCTGGCCTTGGCAGAAGCATCTCCCACGTTGTGGTGGACCACTAAATCTTGGGTTCCTACTTTCCCTTTTCTTGTGGCTCCCGTTGTCCCTTGGCTGGGGCTCAGAGATGCCCAGGGGTGCGTGTTGGGAAGGTTTCCATTCCCACAGTCAGACTGCCCTGTGCTGCAGCACTTTCCTGTGTTTGGGACTCTCTTCTGTTTTCCCCTCTTTTTTCTCCCCTTTCTCAGTTCCTCAGAAAGTCTTTATCCCACACCTGCAGTAGCAGGACTTTGCACTCCCTTCAAATTGCCCATGACTTTACCAAGAGGGAGAGCTCGAGGAAGGCTCCCTCCCACCACCTCCTTTTCATCCATCACCCCCTTTATCCACATGCCTCTTATCCAGGATGTTCCTGCTGGGATTAGTGGGAAGAACTGAGCAGTTATTTGGATGCTGGGCTCAAAGGAGGTGGCGGGAGCGCTCCCGGAGCTGTTCCCAGCTGACATCTGGGTGCTCGGCAGAGCTCCGGTGTCAGCGCAGCTGAGAGCAGAGGAGGTGGGAAGCCCCAGACACCTGCAGTTTGGTTAATAAATATTTATTTGGAGGTGACAAATACTCTTCTGCATGAAGCCAAGTTAGCAGAAGGAGGGTTGCGGGGGAGTGACGGGGTGTGCTTTTTTTTGAGGGTTTACCATGGGGATGTCGAAACGAGCAGCTGATGAACCAAAGGATGTTGAAATCCACATTCATTTCCCTGACGCGGGCTGACTGACGTCAGGGGACACAGGAAACATCCCCCCCCCCCCCCATTGGCAAAAGAGTACTTGGCACAAGGAACCCTTGTCCTGCGTGGATGGTGGTGATGGGGCTGAGGGCTGGGGTCGCCTCCCTCCCACGGGTAAGGTGTGATGGCAGGGGTTAGGAGCCAGGAGGATGCCAGGTGGGGGTCTGGTGTGGATGATAAGAAGGGTGAAGTTTGATTCTTCTCTTAAAAAGGAGAAATGAAGGGAGGGGAGTTGGTCTGGGATGGGAGGGTGATGGATGCTGTCACCTTACCATGTCTCTCGTGGATGATTTTTGGTGCTGGGAGTGGGGACTGGGTGGATGCCTCGGGCACTGACCCTGGGGAAATGGGAAGAGCAGTTTCCATTTCTCCCCTGGTCCATCTGTGTGTGATCCAGGGAGGGGAAACTTTCTGTGTGGGGACTTTGGGGGAATTCCTGTATGTAAGACCAATATTTAGCACTCTAGACATCCTGTGTGGGCATCGGGGCTGCCGTGTCCTGTAGGTAGTGGGGACGATCCCACCTCCCGTGGCTGTGACATCCATCCCTGCCCTGAAGCTGCCGCTCCTGCTGATGCTGGGCCCTGTATTGCAGAAGTGCCCGTGGCCCCTCCAGCTGCAGAGAGCGAGAGGACAAGTCCTGCAGCTCTGTGACGGTGACTCACTGTCCTCTGGCTTCGGAGGAAGCGGCTCTGGGATGCTGATGTGTGTGGGCAGCAGGGCAGCACCAGGCTCTGCCCTGCCACATCCTGCAGCAGCTCAGCTCCGTGCCATGTTGGAGCAGGAGCCCGGGATATGGCAGGATGTGGGTGTCAAACCCTCTCCATCCCTTGCGTGGCACGTGCTCCCCGCACGTGATGCGGTGAGCAGCACATCAGGATGCTGTGGGGCAGTGTGCTGCTCCTGGGGCAGACACAACCACTGGGACTTTCTGGTCTCGGTTTTGCTTGTGCCAGGAGGTTTTGTTTTCTTTTTTTTTTTTGCAGGGACCTTCCCTGGGGCTGGCAGGCCTCACTTGGCAGGTCTGCAGGCACCAGGCTTTGCAAGCTGCTTGATGAGAGCTCTCCTGAATGCTCCTGGCTCTGTGGGTCCTTGCACCCTGTGGTGCCATGGAGTGGGGAACTGCTGCTGTCCCCACTGCCACTTGCTCCTCTTCTCTGCAGCTGCGTGTGGAAATGGGTTCAGCAAAGTCAAACCTCAGGAAGCTGCCAGCCCTGGCGTTGTAGGAGGCTTTACCCCTCCCAGGAGCCGGGGAGTGAAGCTGCCAGGCCACGTGTGAACAAGCACAGAGGGGGCTGTCCAGCTGCCCCACTGCCCCTCTCCTGTGGGCACAGGGGGTGGCGGTGGCAGAGCTGGCAGCGGCGGAGCAGGAGGGAGATTAATAATAGAAGCGCTGGCATCCGTTTTAGATTAGCGAGAGAAAGCTCAGTACCCATCTCGCCCAGCATGTAACTTTAATGCCGAGATAATGAGCAATGATATTTATTTGTAAAAGATCTGGAGATATCGCTGCCCGGGGAGCAGCCAGGAGCTGTCAGAGCCCACTCCGGCCCCGCTGCTCCCGGCTGTAACCCAAGCGCTCTGCTCCGTCCGGCTCACTTTTCACGCTCCAGCTCCGCTAACCGAGCAGGACACGTGGTCTGACGTGGAGCCCTGGCTAAGATTTGCTGAAGCTGCTCGTGATTTGGGCTCTTGCAGCGAGGATGTTGTTTGTCTGGCAGGGTGGGTTAGGAACGTCCCCCGGCACCTGCAGGTCAAGCTGCGGGGACAGGGTTTAAACCCATCTCTGAGCCTGCTCTGACTCTGTCCCTTGGAGCATCGGGATGTCTCCGGGGAGGGCTGGCAAGGAGGATGTGGGATGCAGGGAGGAGGTGGCATGACATCAGCTGAGCTGGTGAGGGGTGGGTGGTGTGGAGAGTCTGCAGGCTGGTCTGTCCCTCCACTGAGCCACTGCACTGGCTGAGATTTTGGGAGGCTGTTCTGGGGAGTATGGGGAGACAACTTTTCCTGGTGGCAGGAAAACATCCTCACAGAGGATGTTTGGGGGTCTTGTGGGCACCTGGACTCCGTCAGACCCCCCAGCTTGGAAACAGGGCTGTTCCTACTTCCCCTTCCCTGCCAGGGTTGCTCCAGGAGGGCTGAAGGATGCAAGCGCTGCCGTGCCCAGCGTGGTGTTGTGTAACTGGCCAGGAGGCAGGCTTAGGCTGCCTTTGGCAGGTGGGTGTCCCTTCCTTATTAAGCCATCCCCGGGGTAATTAGTGGGTTAAGTCCTGATGAGATAATGCTCCATTATTTTTGTGCTATTGGGGGATTAGGAGCAGTGGGATTTCTCAAGGGCTTTATCTCTGCTAAGGTCCTTGGGCTGCGCGGCACGTTTGCAGGCGGGTAAGAGGACCTGGGCTCTGCCAGCCCTCCGGCACCATCCTCTTCCCAATCCCCGTGGTGGGCACGGGTGCAGCGAGGGGGAGCCCGGCCCGGGGGTGCTGCCCGTGCAGAGGCTGCCGGGGCTGCTCCGGGAGGAATCTCCTTTTAATGCCGGTGCAGCCCCATCCATCACGGCGCTCCCGCGGCGGGGGCTGCGCGCCAGCGGAGGGAGGAGGTGACACTTCCAAACAAACAGGGAGGTGGGTGGTGCGCGCCGAGGCAGGGAGCGGAGGGCGTCCCGGGGGGGCTTCTCCCGTGATTTATGACCGAGACGACGCGGAGCTATCAGCACAGCCTCTGGAAGCTGTTTACTAACAGTGCTGTCTCCTGGCTGTCACACCGGCGTGGGCTGCTCGTGGTGGGGCTGCAAGGACAAACATCTCCCCCCCCTTTCCCCTGCATTGCTCCTGCGACACGAGCAGCTCCCAGGCTGCTCTTGCCCTTCCCGGGAGCCCGGCCAGGGACACCCTCAGGGTGCTGATGGGGCTGGCGTTCAGCCCTCTGAGAGATGTCCCAGAGATGCTCCTGTGAAGGAGTTGGGGTAGCTGCAAGCAGAAATGGAGTAAAATGTGCCTAATGAAACAGGCCTGGCTTGGCGGGGGCTCCCATCCTCCTGCCACCCTGGTTGCAGCCAGCCCTTGAGCCAGAGGGATGGAGCTGGCATCGGAGCGGGGAAGCAGGCAGGCTGGATGCGGGCCAGGCTGTGCACTTGATCCAAACACAGCTGGAGCTGATCTGATGAAGTGAGAGGTTAAGAAGAGAGCATCTGTTATCTAAAGGGGACACACAGTGGGAAACTGTAAGCTCTTTATTCCCCCCACCCCACCCCCTCTGTTCAGCGCATCATCCCTGACTTTATTTCTTTGATTTATTAAGGAGGCCTGCGCTTCCGGGGCTGTAATTAAGTGCCACTGTGCGAGCTTTTGATAGTGCGTGAATGATATGATGGTTTGCATGGTCGCCGTCTGCTCAAGTGCTTTAGGACCCAGATAACACGAGCAGGGATTCCTGCTGCCCACCAGGGAGCCGGGGCTGAGTCACGGCAGGGCTCAGCCGAGCGGAGGGAGCAGGGAAGGATGTGGGAGCCACTTAGCACCGCGGTTCAGGAGGGGATCCATGACTCAGGCCGTGGCTCAGCTGAGCAAGGAGTTCACATCCTCTTGCAAAAGTCCATCACAGCATCTTTGCAGGCTGCTGGAGGCTAAATCGGGCATTGCCCCTCCCCAGTATCCTTGTTGCCTCCCAGCTGTGCATTGTTGTGGGTGCGGAGAGGGGACCACGGACCCTCAACTGGCTCCTGGATGCACCAGGGTGCCCTCCCAGGGGTGTTTTTAGGGTAGACGTGGCTTGGACATCCGTGGCCTTGAAGAGCAGCCAGTGTCAGCATCCCTCAGCATCCTGCCTGACGTGCAGGTCTCCCTCCACTGCCGGAGGAGTTTGCTGGCAGTGCTGGTGTGGAGCCAGGGGCTGGGGAGTGCTGGCCGGCAGCAACTCCTGCTGCCTCCGCCAGCCGCTGGAAAGGGGCCAGTGTTTGGAGCCACGCGCAGCTGGAGGTGCCACAAGGAATTCACTGGAGCTGTGTCACCCTCCTGCCCCTGTGAGGTGTTGCCCTGTGTCTCCCTGCACCAGCAAAAGCCCCGGGACAGGGGTGGCATTTCTAGGCAGACATGCAGAGGATTTATTGTAATGCCAAGGGAAGGGGCTGCTCTAAACTGGGAGCTTCAGGCAAGTGGTCTGGTTTGCACTCCCACTTGGCATCTCCATGTGCCACGCTCCGGGCTGCCTGGCACTGGGGTCTCCCATCGTGGTGTCCCTGTTGGTGGCAGTCACTGCTGATGTCTCTCAGGGCTCAGTTCTATTCCCAGGGCAGCTACTGAGCCTCCCTCTGTGCCCAGCAGCGCTGCTCCGACACCCCACTCAGCCACTCCTGGGTTTTAGGCAGATATAAATTTCTTTTTCCTGTAAGGAGCATTTCTGACACATAAGCAGGATTATTTTGGTGGCTTGGCCAACAGCCACAGGAGGAGCGAGCTCAGGGTCTGGAGCAGCATTTTGGCTCCATACACATACACACTCCTGCTGCTGGCTGAGGGGGTGGCAGGAGGAGGAGGAGGAGGAGAAAGAGATAACTCCCCCCCCCCCCCAACCCTACGTGTCAATAAACTTAAAAATAAAAAAGTGACAGAGATTATTTGCCGCTTAATGAACTGAAATGTCCAGCCTCCCACCGAGCGGCGACATTGTTTATAAACTACAGAAAGGGCTTTATTTTAATGGGCAGTAAATCCCATTCATCCCCAGCCCTGGCAGTCCGGAGCGTGCGGGATGAATAGGCTGGCGCTGACCGCAGCCTCCTCGCTCCTGCATTCCCTCTGGCAGCTTCTCCCATGGGTGTTTTTTCCCCCCCACCGTGCCCACATTTGCTGTTTTCCTCCCTTCCTCCTCTCTCCTGATCCCCTCCACCGTGCTGATAACGGGGTTATCTGGCCAGGAAGAGAGGAGGAATCCGTCCCTGTGCCTCGGCATGTCACATCCGCTCCGTTTTGTTTATTCGTTTGGAAAGCGCTCCCCCCCGTTCTGTCTCTGGGTGGCAGCTGGAGAGTGGCCCGAGATAATCACGGCCTTATTTTTTATTTATTCCTCTTAAATAAAGCCTCCCGTAGCCTGCAGGCAGATTTTGTCCGGTTGCCCCCCATCCTGCGCTCCTTGCCCTGTGAACAGGGGGAGTGATGGTCATGGGAGCAGAATCCCGGTCCTACGGGCGGATCCCACTGAGGATCCCTCTCGGAGTGGGCACGGTGGCTCTGATGTGGGGACAGCTGCACTGAATGTGGCAGAAGGACAGGCAGGACCACAGCAAGCAGTCAAGCAGTTGTAGGCAGAAAATACAGATGAATATTCTGTTTTGACCAGGGAATTGTGGAAAATAAATATGCGGTCTGAGCATCCATGGAAACGAGAGCGTCCAAGCTGGGGGATGAGGCAGTCGGGAAAAGTTTTGCTGGTTTGGCTTGAAAGGGGCAATGACAAGTTTTCTGAGCTAAAAGCAGGTTTGGAGCTGGTCAGGCCTGCAGGACACAGGGCTGTTAGTGGGAAGCACATTGGTGAGATGTGGGCTGGGGGCTCTCGAGCATCTGGGAAGTGTTGGGAGCTGATACCTGCCATGGGAGATGGACCACAGTCAGGTCAGATGGGAATTTTGAACGTGCCTGACTTTCCCAGCACTGCTAAAGACTTCTGACCATAACTCACAGGGTGATGTGCTCCTAAGGCAAGAAAGAAAATAGTAAGTTATCTATTCCTGCTGGAGTTTAATATCCATAATCTGCCATTAATCAAACTAGGGCTGTAAGATCCTTACTTAGGCCTAATCAGTGTATAATGGATTATCTACAGGAACTAATAAAAGGTAATTATCTATGCTTTGCAAGTTCCAATTACTGTACTTAGATGATCAATTAATTCTTGTAACAGTTTCACAGGTGCAATTTGTGTGACAACATTAGGCTGACTCCGGGCAGAGGCTCAGTGCCTGCCTGGCTGCAGGGATGCCAGCAGGGATGGCTCTGAGCTGAAGGAGGGTAGATTTAGGGTAGATACTCGGAAGAAATTCTTCCCTTTGAGGGTGGTGAGGCCCTGGCACAGGTTGCCCAGAGAAACTGTGGCTGCCCCTGGATCCCTGGAAGTGTCCAAGGCCAGGTTGGAAGGGGCTTGGAGCAACCTGGACTGGTGGAAGGTGTCCCTGCCCATGGCAGGGGGTGGGACTGGATGAACTATAGGGCTGTTCCAACCTAAACTAGTGTGTGATTCTGTGATGTTGGGGGCAGCTGGTGCCAGTGGCAGGGATGTTGCCCTGCTGGCACCGCCTCCCCCGCATATGCCAGGTTATCCTGGTTGCTGCGCTAGGAAAAGCCACCTCCCTGCAGGGAGCTGAGGGACAGCAAAGGGGCTGCCCTTTGCAGACTTCCAGCTGTGCATGGTGGTCCTGCCCCAGCAAAAGCACCTCTGCCCTGTACTGTTCCCTCCCCGGGTTCAGCAGCCGCTCGGCTCCATCCGTCGCTGCACATCCCAAGGGACATTGCCCCGGTCTCAGCATCACCTCGGGGACCCCCTCTGCTCCCTTCCCATGCCCCAGCCCGCCCAGCACAGTGAGCAGCTGGCTCCAGTCATCTCCTCCTGCCTGTCCTTGGGTCCTTCTCGCCGGCTTGCAGAGTCATTGGAGGGTCTTTAAAGGAGGAGGAAATATTCCAGCAATGTCTGTGCAGTTTTAGGGATGGCTTAAAATTACAATAAATTTGAGACACTTTACATGTCCACTTGGGGCCCAGCGTTGTTGTGGTAATTTGAAGCAGATTGAGGCAAATGGCAGATCTGGAGAGTCTTGCAGGACCAGGGCATGGAGGAGGAGAGTTAGTGCGGATTGAAGGAAAACACCATTTCTGCGATTCCGGTTGGAATCACGGAGCCAAATCCTCCCAGGCTGACCTGTATATCTCTTTACAATGGTGCAGCTCTGACTCATGACTCTGCCTCTGTTTTTTCCTTCTCTCTTGGGGGATTTTTTTTAATCCAGTGTTGCCTTCTGGTGTCCTCAAGACTGTGCTGTGTCAGGGTATGTTTTGGGTGAAGCTGCTCATTTGCATTTGGGCCCTAGAGCCAGGTCCTGTCCCTGAGGTGGCCTTATTGAGACATGGGGATGTGTCACCTCATCCCTGCCCACAGGGTTTGGATATTGAACCAACCCTTCCTTGGGATCCCAGGCCCAAGGGTGTTGGGGAAGTATTTGATGGGTTGAAGGAAGTTTTCTCGAGATCTGTTCTGAGTGGTTCTTTCTGTTTAATTTGGTTTCAGCCTTTGCAGAGGGAGTTTCACATCACTGCAAAGGAGCAGAAACAAGAAATTTTTTCAATACAAAACTTGTGTTTTTTAAAAAAAAAACAACAAAACTGTTGACATGGGATCTTTTGAGAATTTCCATTGTTACTTCCCCCCAAACACGAAATTAATTCATCTGTGTAAGTCCTTTTTCTGGGAACAGTCCTGGTTTCATTGACATTTTTGGTTAACAAGGAAAAAAGAAAACCCACAAAAAGAAGGGAAGAAAAAAAGGAAAAAACAACACCCCCCCCCCCCAAGCTTTTCTATTTAAAAAAGAAACTCCCCTCCCAGCTCTCCCAGTGACCATGATACAACCACTGCTTTGTTCCCAGCATGGTTCATGTTGTTCCCAGCTTGCTTCAAGCTGCTCTGCTGGACGAGGCCGGAGGGGAAGGGGCTGTTTCCTCCTCTCTGGTCTTGCATGAGCTCTGGGACATCATGGCATGATGCAAGAGGGCTGTTTGCTGGAGGAGGGCATTTACATGCTGGCCACAGCTGCCTGGGTTGGTGTAAATGCTGTATTTTGGGGGTTTGGCCATTCCTGCAGGTTTACTGAGTCACGGGATGGGGAGATGGACGCTGGTCACTGGAATATCAGACCTGAGGGCTCGTGGACCATTCACCTAAGAGCTGGACAGGATATTCTGTAACTCCTGTCTGTAAAATGATGCCAACAACTGCTCTCAGCTCCTGGTCTCATCCACCTCTTCCTTTGGTTTGGTTTTTCAATGCTTGGCCATGTGTCCAGCCCCACCAGTGCACTGCAGGGAGGAAGCTCTTTTTGTCCTGCTGGGAGCTGCTGCCACATGCAGCTCTTGCAGTGCCAGGCCCCAGCACCAGCCCCTTCCACAGCAGCTTTTTTTCATCTTTTCTTTCTTTTGTTTCATTTCTCTTTTTTTTTTTTCCCCCCCCTTTTCCCAAGCAAGCCACCACAGGCTCCTTTAAACATTCCCCCAAAGACTGTTCTCCCACTTGTCTGCGATGTGTTTGCAGTGCTGAAAATCCCCTTGCCCCATCCCAGCCTTCTGCGCCTGCTTTCTTTTCTTGGGTCGTGGGGACCAAGTCTGGGCATGCCAAATCCCACTGAATACAGTTTCATACCTTTGATTCCACCTCTCCCCTTCCCTGTGCAGACGTGACTCACTGCCTGTGGATGTGCCGGTGTCGTGCACGGCTGTGAGGGGTTGTGGATGGTGGAGGGTGTCGGAGCTTGACACCCACCCTCTGGCTGCCTCTGGCTGATTTACACCTTTCTGGGACAGCTCATCTGGTGCTGAATTTCAAAATGAGCTTGACAGCGAGGTAGCAGGGTCAGGTGGTGATGCTGGCTGGGGGGGTTGACGTGAGTGCTGGGCTCCTCCATGGGTTCCAGGGAGGAGGAGGGCAGAGGTGCCGTGCCCCAACCTGGGCGACTGACCTATGGAGCAAAAGCCCCCCAAATGCTGTTGCTGGGTAGATGGCTGCAGCGAGAGCAGTTGGGTGCTCTCACTTATTATTAATTTAATACTTCAGATTGCATTAGTCATAGGTCGTGTTTGATAAAAACCCAATCAACCCTGTTTGATGGGCTTTGTGAAGTGTGGTTTTGCGAGGTCTGTGGAAAGGTGCTGGTTTTGGCAGGTGTAGAGTATGACCAGTACAGATCACATTGGAAAATGCCACCCTGGGTGACAGGGAATTGTTGCTGAAGAGCTGCTTGGCAGAGGGAAAGGCCAATAACTGTTTGTCCGGATTAGGAAGCGTGTGGTTTGGCAAAGCCTGGCTTAACAAGGGCCGATGCAGATAGACACGTGTTGCAGCCCATCTTTGTGTTTGTTTGCTCACTTTGTTTTAATTTGAAACTCAAGCCTCTTCCCTGTGGTTAGATCCTCCCAGCTAAGCAAGTTTTAGCATAGAGAAGTTGCTTAAGGAAGGGAAAGGATGCTGGATGCGGCGTAAAGTGAGAGCGACCGCTGTTACCGCAAACGCTTCCCGACCTCTGGGAACAAAACCATAGGGTTTTTTGTTTTTTTTTTTTTTTTTTCTCAGTTCCCTCTGTTCATCCCCTTTTCCAGGCCTTTATTTTCTAAGCCAGCGTTGCGGGTTTTATTATAATAGTGCTTATTATTTAAATAGTACCAGAGGTGTACACAGGGCTTTACAAACACTGGGGAGGAAAAGGGCCTCACTCAGAGGAGTTTTTGTTCTAATTTAGGTGATTGTAGTAGAAGTAATTAAGGCTGAGAGGGGCGGGCAGTGCTGCAGAGTGGTGTCAGAGCAGCGAGGCAGAGGGACCGGCTTTGAGTGAGGTCCTTGTGCCATCTTTAACCTGGAACTAGGAATGATGAGCTTTAGGCAGGTGGGGGATAGGAGAAGCATCAGCTCTGCCACACCAGATGAAGGCATCACCCCTTCAGACACAGCGTTTGTGCCAGGGGCGAGATCACAGGGCTTCCAAAAGGAAAAGGGGAAAAACACGGACTTGTGGCACCCGGTAATGCACTGACCCAATTGTGCACTGCTGTGTAAGGGGAGAGAAATTCCTTCCTGACCCTTGTACTCATCAGCCCATGCCCTGAAGCATGAGATTTGATTTTCTTTATCTGGCTTTCCGTAATTGCAGATGTCGTGTTTGGTACTCCCCGTATCCCACCCCTCGGAAGCGGCATCTGCTGCGTTTAACTCAATGGGCCTTCTCCTCTGGGAGTTCGATCCTGAGTCTTTGCTGGGAAGTGCCTGGAAAGAAGGAAGGAAGGAAGGAGAGCTGGTTTCACCAACCTTCCCAGCACTTGGGGGTTCTCCCAAGCTGTTTGCTCAGCTGGGGAGGGCAGGTGTCCCCCCACATCGTGGCATGTTCTCCTCATTGCCATGGGCAGGCTGTGGAATAGGCTGGGATTCCTGGGATTTCTGTGGGTGCCCTGCCAGGGGCTGGGTCGGCGGAGCCCTTCCTGAAAGAGTTAAAGGCTCTCGCCCCTTCCAGCCTGGGGAAGTGGAATTAGTCACGGCCCTCAGGAGAAGTGCTGGCCAGGTTATAAAAATGACAAATGAGCACAAATCAATAATGAAGTTAGTGTTTTCTGGGAATGCCAGACACGAACAGAAAAATACATCAGCACGGGCGGTGGGCGCCGTGATGTACAGGATGAACTGCATCCCTTGCAGTGTCCCTTTTCTTCTCCCCATCACGTTGGAGTCTCCCCGGCCGTGGGAAGCCAGGATGGCTCTGCACACCAGCAGTGTGGGATTTTCGGCTCCCACTGGGTGCTCCTTCAGCGTGAGGCCCCGAGGAGGCAGCTCTGGGTATCGTGGATTTGGGATTGCAAATAGTGCCCCCGGGGAAGTTGAGTGTCTGATTAACTTTCAGGACACAGGGTAGCATTCCCACAGCAAAAGCGTAGCATTGGAGGCCACATTTCCTTCTCCAAAGGGACTCGGGCATGTCTGGAAAGGAAACGGCCTTCTAATTAGATGGCTTGAAAATCTTTACCGTTGCTCGTTACAAATACATTAATCAGCCCATATTGAAAGAACCGCACTGCAAAAATGACATTATTGTGATTATTATTATTTATAGTTTGGATGTGAATGAGTTTAGTCCCTTCCTAGCCTGGGCTGGGTTCAGAAGGGGATCCAACATCTCGGTGCTGCTTCTTGGCTCCAGTATCATCTGGGTTCTGTGCAGCCATAAACCTCCTTGGGATGTTTTGGGAATTTTCAGCAGTGCTTTAAGATGGGCAGCTTTAAAATGTATAAGAGAGGAGGAAGAGTGGCCCAGGGATTAAATATGAGGTGGGAGTGAGGGGGCTGAGACCTGTCAGAGGTCAGTGCAGGGAGGGAATGGTGAAGGTTGTAGTGGAGGGGGGGGCTGAGCCATGCTGGGAGAGCTGGAGGGGTTCTAAAGGCACTGGAAGAGCAGTGCTGTGTCTGCACAGTTTTCAGAGTTGGTGGCTTCCCCAGGGTATTAACACATTTCTGTAATTAATATAAACTTCCTTGACTGGCCTTCCAAATGCCCTGGATTCCAGTTGCACCCATTGTGGGTGCTTTCTCCTTCCCCTCAGCTGACCTTGCAGTGCAGGTGAGGTCACGCCAGCCACCAGGCCACCTCCATACAGTGCTCCATACAGGATACTGAATCCACAGCACGTTCCAAAGTGGGCCCAGAGCACCAAGACACCCCAAGAGCTCAGCAAGCTTAAAGAAACTCGCAGCAAACCAACCCCAGCTCCCCTACCAGGTGCTTGAGTGGAGTGAAGCAGTACTGGAGAGTGAAGGTTTCTCACTCCCTCTTTGCCACCAGCTGAGTTTGCCCTTGGCAGGGAAAAAGTGTGCAGTGCCCCGTAGGAAGGAGACGGACCTCGGAAGCTCCACAGGGAGCTGTCAGCATCTGCCTGAGGCACATCTCCACGTGCTGAGAAACATCCAGGCCCTTGCCATGACCACGGCTCCGTGGCTGCTGGTGCAAGGCAGCCTCCCTGCCTTGGGTCCTTGCCAGTGCCAACAGCTCTGCCCCACGTCCCCGAGCACGTGGTGGCACCGATCCAGCCCCCAGAGTAATGAGGTGGCTTCCAATCTGGGTTAATCATTTGCCAGCCAACGCTCGCTGCCGGTGTGTGTGTGTGTGTGAATTCCTTGCTCCTTTGGACACGCTGTCATGTACACTCGGCAGTCGCGCTCTTCGCCCGGAGCTGCTACACCAAATGTTTTGCAACAAAAAAACCCCAAACCACATGAAAGCAGTCGAGTTTCATGTTTCATCGTAACCCCAAATTCAGGTTGGCCAAGAGTTTCAGTAGTTTTGTGAACCTTTCCCATGAACCTCCCAGCAAAGGCTGTTGTTTGACCTGGTTTTGATGAAAACCCTGGCTTTTGATGAAACTCGGTCGCTTTTGAGGTTCGGGCAAACGTGACATTTGAAGGGTTTTGAGAGGAAGGAAGAAGGGAACCCAAACACACGTCAGAGTGGTGTTGGCACATCTGGGGCCAAACTGTAATTCCCTGAGGACCTGGGCCACTGACACCCACATTCTTTGCGCCGGGGGGATGTTCCTGGGGGTGTTTTGAACCAACTCTGCAGAGTCACCCCCAAACCAGCTGCTACGATGTGGTAAGTGTGGGTGCTGTGAGCACCGTGGCTCCAGGGTCCTTGTGGCAGCACATCCTGGTGTCTGCCACTGCTGGGGCTGTTTTGGAGTGGTGGGGGTCGATCCCGGGCTTTGCTCTTGGCGTTGCTTTAGGAAAAACTCGTTGAAAGTCAACGATGTGCAAGGGAGCTCCCGAGCCAAAAAATAAACGTCGGGTACCGTGGGGTGGGGATGGGGCTCCTCCCGAACCACGCCTGGCTCACACCCAGTCCTGCCTCTGGATTCTGTGTGTTATTATATCCACCCGCGGATTGCTTTTTCGGCAGTGCCGTCTTTCCTTTCTCCAGCAATTTCCTGAAATAACGTTAGGGAAATGTGAAAATCTTGAACTTTTGAACCTCCCCGGAGGATGGCGTGCAGGGGGGGGTGGCGGCAGGAGGAGGGGACGCCCGCCTTCTCCCTGACGTTTATTTTGGCTACAGGGCCTGGGGCTGGGGAGGAGGGGGCTCTCCAGCCCCCCGGCTGGCCGAGGAGCCGCATCAGCGCTGCCCCTTATTAATTAATGACTTTCTTGTCGCTGGGTCACGGAGGCGAGGAAGCCAGAGGAAGTTTTCTTTTGCTCGCAGATGCCGGGGAGAAGGGGAGAGCCTGGGCTGGGTGGTGAGGGCAGGGGCTGACACACGGGGGTGATGGATGGGGCCGCGGGTTTTTGGCTGGGCTCTGGACACGGGCAGCTCGCACCGGTGAGGAAGAGAGAGGGGAAGGGGGATACGCTGCGCCTGGAAAGTACTTTTCCCTCTGATGAACTTCAGAGGCGTATAAATCACTGCCAGGCTGCAGCTGCGGAGCATGTGACGCTGGCAAATTAATGGTCCTTCGGAAAACGCCGGCCATCACGCTCCCCTCCTCGCCTCTTAAAGGCGCAGCCGGCGGCCAGGCTGCTCCCAGGGGTGGGAATCAGGGGATTATCTTGGGCTGGGGGAGCCTTGAGGTCCTGTTGACCCTTAGATGAGCTGGGGCTGGGTGGGCCCATGGGGCTGATTCAGTGTGAGGGCCCCTCGATGCTCTCCATGGGGCACAGCTTTCCGTGTTGCAACTCAATCCGTGGTGCAAAGCTCTCCGCGGTGCAACTCAATCCGTGGTGCAACTCAATCCATGGTGGGCTCCTGCTCTGCTGCCTGTGGGCAAACAGGAGCAAGGTGGTCCTGGGAGTGTTGTTTTTTTCCAAGGGGCCTTGGGAGCTGGGTGGGAGCCTGGTGGGAGCTCCTGGCCTTTGTGTAGCGGTGCTTTTGCTGAGTTTTTTGTACACAGTGGCCTGTGAAGGTTGGAGACACGTCCAGGGCACACCAAAACCTTATGACTGGAGTGTTGAACTTGCAGTGGAGAGGGGCATCACACCAGGGGCTGACCACCTGCCTGGTGCAGCAGGTTGCCAAGCACCATAGCAGAGGACCATGGAACATCTTTCTCACAACGGCATTGAGAGGCCACCACGTGCCAGGGCTGGGAATCTCACAGCCATCCCATGCAAACCTCACAGGCAAACTGCTGTAGGGCAGTGGGAGATTCTCTAGTTCACCCAGGGCTACCTGGGCCACCACCTGAGTCCCAGCCCACTGCCTGCCCATCAGCTCTTTAAGGCAGTGGTGGAAGAGGAGGAGAATCCAGCGCTGCTGGAATGCAGGAGGGAGCTGAGCCACCAGCTGAACAGTTAAAAATTAATAAATACTTCCCTAATATAATTAGGTTTCCATGCAGGCAATTGCCTTAATTGCCAGAGGGATGTGGGGCAGTGAGGGGGGAGCCAGCCTGGGCTCTCTCCTTGCGCTGCTGCTCTGGTTGGTGTCTCACATGTTCCGCTCCAGCTGGTCCAAGGCCCTTGTGGGGGGAAGTTGTCCCCAGTGATACCCCAGCAAGGATTTGCCTCAGGCTGAGCAAAAAGTAAATAAAAAATGTTTTGTGAGCGTGGTGGGGCTGGAAGTGAGCGCTGGCGCGGGGCTTGGCAGGACCCCTGTCACCCTCCTTGGGTGAGTTTGCTGGGAAATGAGCTCGGAGGCCACTGGGACATGCTGCAGTTTAAATTTCCTCTTTATTTTACAAGTGCTGTTGGAGCAGGGGAAGTTAGGCAGGCAAAAAAAAAAAAAAAAAACCAGCCAAAAAACCAGAGCCCACTCCGTGATTTACGTGGTAAAGGAGATAAGTGGGGATTTAAGGAGAAGGGAATATATAATTGAGACGAACGTGTAATATGAGCACGGATCCAAACAGAGAGATTGTAATCAGAAGTGTTAGGAGAAGCTGAGGTTTATTAATGAAACGTCTCATCTATTTGTCAGCTGAAGAGGAACAGCCCTTCTCAGCAGCTGGAGGTGGAGGGGGTGGGTGCGGGGATTGCTCTCGGAGTTCCCACTGCCGATGCAGAGATCGAGGCTGCCATCTTCCTGCCCAGGTGGAGGGTGCTGGGACCTGGAAGCAAAGGGTTAGAGGAAAAAAAAAGGGAAGTGCATGGTTTCTAGGAAGCTGGATGTTGTCATTGTCCTGGCTGTAAGTCAGGGGAGCTGATCAGTGGGGCTGAGAGGTGCCCGAGGGAGGGCTTGTTGGAGCCTTCCTCAGAGCCCCTCCTCTTCATCGCTGCTCTCCCTGATCCCTGGCTCCCTGCAGTCTCCCTCATCTGGCTGCTGCCTGGTTGCAATGCCCAGGCACATCTGGGCACTGCTGCTGACCCTGTCCCACAGCCCTGTTGGCTCCCAGAGCCGTGGTGTTGGCTTGGACAAAGCCCTCTTTCATAGCCTGGAGGCTGCAGTTGAGTGCAGACACATCTAACCCAGCTTTGGAGGGGTGTTGGGAGCTGTGTGGAGGGCGTGGAGCACCCAGCTCCACGCTCCTTACTCTCACCGGTTTTCAGGAGCTGGGGGGGTTGGAATTATTCTGGTTTGCTGTTGCTGTGTGGTTTGGGGCATGTGGCATAGCTCACCTCTTCCTGGGGTGACACCCTGGCAGCATGGTGGGCAGTCACCCTGTTTCATCCCACACCCACTCCTATTCCTGCCCCAGCCATGCTGTTGGGGTGTCTTATCCCTTGGGGTTCCTCAGGCAGGAGGACCATGCTGGCAGCATCCGAGGGGTTAACCGGGAGTTGTATCAGCTCTGGCAGGGGAAGGCTCTGACTGTTGATGAAGGGAACATTTTTGTGGGGGTCCTTCCCCTTCCCAGGCCCTGGCAGTTATCTGGGGGCTGACAAAACGCTGGACATTGACCCGTCCGTGCCGAGCTCAATTAACCGCCGCTATCTGATTGGACTTGGCACAGCCTAATTAGCTTTGGACTCGAACCAGAAACTTAAACCCAAAGGCAGCTTGCAGGCAGCCCATCCTTTGCTGCAGCCTGCCCGAGGGAGGGAAGAACTTTCCCAAGCCTGAGAAGGGGGGACAACCCCCCAGCCCTGCCTGCTCATCCCTCCGACCACACAGCTGGTGTTGAGGGGTTTTAAACCTTCCCTCCTGCCCAGCACGTGTTACTGAACCCCAGTGGGGTCACACAAGACCAAAGGCAGCTTCTTTCTCTTGGAGAAAAGTGCATGCTGTGTAGTTTCCAGAGGGAACTTGCTTTTATGGGAGGGGACCTGCCTCTGGCAGCTGCCTTCCCTGTGTTGTCAGGCACCTTCCTGTGTAGGCAGCCAGTTCTCAGGCTCCTTCTCCTGGACCTCCAGCTGCTGTGCACAAAGTGGGTGGTTTGTCCCTGAGGGAACTGGCTCGCTCCAAAGCATTCTCCAGTCATCAGTGGAGATGTGGAGGAGGAGCTGGGATGGGAAGGAATGGCTGTTTTGAGACCCCGGGATCCTTTGCCTGTCTCTGTTTCCAGCTCTGTGACAACTAAAGCACGAAAATGCTGGTGGGAAGGGAGGGACCTTCAGGGGTCTGCTGACGAACCTACCACCAACCATCATTCTGGGAGGTGGGCACTTCTCCGAGGAGACTTGGAAAACAGCATTCCCATGGGCTGCCCTTGCAGGGGTTCCCAGCAGTGAAGCTCTTGGAGGGATAGCTCATCCCACTTGGCGGCTCATGAGATGTGTCCTGACCAGATGACACCTCATGCCCAAGCCAGGCTTGCTTGGTCTCAGCTGAGAGGTGGGGAAGACCCGTGCGGCCTTGCCGTCATCCTAAGGAAAATCGCCACAGCTCTTTTTCTGGAAAGCTGCTTTTCTGGGAAACCAGCTGGCGGCGTTGCCTCGTGCTGGTCGTGGCGTGGCCAGTGGCAGCACAGCCTTGACATGCTGGGCTGCCAGCTGCACACCGGCGGCGAGCACCGGCCCCAGCCACGTTGGATCAATTAAAGCCCATTATGCCAAGTGAATGACTGTAATTATCTCAAATCTGGATTAATGTGCACGCACAGCACCGTAATATAATCCGTCTGGCTGGTGGTTTGCGGGCCGCTGTTCGCTGGGAGCCAGGCGGAGGAAGGAATCCCCGATACACGGCTGGGTCCTCCTCCTCTCACCTCCTGCTGCCATCTCAGGCCCCGAGGATGGAGCTTGTCTCATCACATGGATCCTGTAGGACTTCTTAAAGCCGTGGTTGCTCACAGCACTGACCACAGGCTGGAGCAGAAGAGCAGCTGGGAGGTGTGGAGGTGCTGTTGGCTCCTGCCCGTCCCTCTGGTCAGTCCCCAAAATCAGCGAAACAAGGGTAGACACAGCACATCCCTTGTTCTGGAGCTCTGCACCTCCAGGGTCCATCAACAAGTGGGCAACACGTCCTTTAGCCCACAGATCCCAAATGCAGTGGCTGGGAGAGCTGCAGGGCTGCTCCCACTCTGGTCTTTAGGATTTGGCTCATTTGGGAGAATATAGGGAGCTGAGGGCTGAGAGCTCCCGTTTCCCAGAGCTCTCATTGCACCCTTTTGGCTGCTTCTTTCCCTACCTGCTTTGGAGGGGGATATTTTAGGGCTCCAGGTAGTGGGTTTCCCCGGGAGCAGAGAGCTTAGCTCCAGGTCTGAGCCCCATCTCCTCTCCAGATCCATCCTCCTGTTGAGGGGGATGGATCCAGGTGTTGGGGACAGCAGGTGGGACAGGCTAGGGCAGCGGGGCAGTGCCTGATCCGGGTTCTCCGGTGGTCTCAGCATGTGCCACGTGTGTGGCTCATTTCTGGGAAGTCCTGGGGGATCTTCAGTGTGAGTCAAAGCTTCTCCTCTTTCTGCTGGAACGAGCCTAACGCTTCCGAGCTCCCCGCGCCTCTCGCCGGATCCTGCTTGGTTTTTCATAGCTCAGAGCCCAGCACCCCCTCAAGGGCAATTAGATCACTTCCAATTTGCCCGTAAGCCCATAAAACCGCAATTGAATGTAATTAAAAGGCCATAATGAGCTGCAGCAAACCTGCGGGACCACTGTGCTTCTGCTCTCACCGTGCTCTTTTCGGAGAAGGGGATGGAGTCAGGGAGGCGGCGAAGGTCAGCGGTTGCAGGGAGGTTGAGGAGCTCCCAGCAGAGGTCTCTGATTCCCAGGGCAGGGTGAGCAGATGTTGGGAAGCACCCAGGTGCCACCACCACCACCATGCCCCCACGCCGGTGATGTCCATCAGGGAAGGCTGGAAGGACTCCTGGGTACAGCCCACTGTCTTTACAGAGCAGAGGGACAATCTTCCCCTCTGCTGGCATCTTTTCCTGATGTTTTGGATTCACCAATGCTCTTTGGAGGCTGGGAGGGGGCCAGCAGGTATAAATTCCCCCTTGGCAGGGCCTGCTCCTGGCTGTGTTTGGGGAAGGTTAGTGGCAGGGAATGATTGCAGCAACGGGGACTGAGCCCTTGCGCTTTGGCAGTGGGGTCTGTGTCCCCCAAAACCCCTTTTTGGGGGTGCGTGAGGCCACACAAGAAGATGCAGAGCTGCAACCCCAAGCAAGTGGTCCTAACTCTGCCACGTTTGGGGCCAAGAGCTGGGCTGGGGGCATCTGTCCCTTGTCCCATGGCCTGAAAGCTCAGGGCATGGAGGGGACAGCGAGTCCCTGCTCGGAGCTGCTTCTGCCAGCAATGGCACTGGCCCCAAAGAGCCACCACGTCGAGCCCTTGGTCAACCAGCCCCTATTCCTGCTGCCAGCCCAGGAGCCCTGGCAGCAGCACTACACTGCACCTATTATTGCCTGTTCCTGCAGCGGGTTCCCAGCCAGTAAATTAGGGGCACTCGCTGCGCCGCTGACAGCAGAACAGAGCACATTGTGAGAGCAGGGACAGCGCCGGCCCTTGAGGGATGAAATAGGAGCCTGTAATTTCTCAGGACTGTTGTGACATCTTTGCACAAGCGTGTGATTGAGTCACATTTGCTTTATCAGCAGAATCCTTGTTTGCCTGGGTGCACCCTCCCCCTCCACCCACCGCTGCCAGGGTTGGGGGGAGAGCCGAGCGCTGCCTGCCCCCCTCCCCCTGGGCTTCCCTGTTCTCCGAGGGGCTCCTCACACTTCCCATATGTCCCGCTCTCTCACGCTTCCTGCTTTTTTCCCTTCCCCACCCGCCGCCCCAGCTCCTGCCAGAGGGGCCTGGAGGCTGCCCCGTTCTGCCTGGGAGATGCAAACCGAGGCAAACACGGGTGGGGGTCCTGCGTGGGAGGGGGGGGATGATTTGGGATGGGGGTCCACGCGGGGCAGGAAGCCGGGAGCGCTGGAGGAAGAGACGTTTGCAGGCGTTTCCTCCGGTGACATGGCGGTTCTTCGCGGCTTCTGGAAGATTCCTCTTTTCAGTCCTTCCCCCTCGGAGATGAGAGTAGCCCCCGCAGGCTTCCAGCTCTGACAGGACCTCCGAGAGCGGGCTGTGCTTTTAGGGGCTGCTGAGAGGGTGGGATAAGGCAAAAGATATGAGATAAAACCCCTGTGTCCTCAGCAGGGCCCCCACTCCTCCATGCTCTGCAACATCAGGCACAAACATCCCGTGTTTGGTGTGGATTCCCATCGTGGGGTGTCTCCAGACCCCTGGAAAGCCAGGCTCTAGGTGGGTTAGGGGTGAGCATCTCCCAAAAGTGACTCTGTGGTGCTCTAAGCCAGATTGCCAAAAAATGGGGGTGAGCGTGTGGTCACCCATGCAGGTTACCTGGGGAGAGACCCCCAAAATGCCACCCAGGACTTGCCAGCCTGGTCCATGGCTGCCATCACACTGTGGTCCTTCCCTGTGGCACTGGGGAGGGCTGGTGTTTCCTGCAGAGTTGTATCCAAAGGAGAAAATAAAATAGGATGGAGAGGGAGAACAGGTGTTGGAGCTGCAGGGATGGAGGTGACCCAGCTCTGCTCCGTGGGATAGGGATGCTGCCAACTCCTTGGAGCGCTGCTGCGAGGTTTGGAGTGGGTACCACTCTGGGGAGCCCCCGTGGTCTGGCAGTGGGATGATCTTGCACCTCCTCTTCCCCTTCATCTTGTGGGAAGAGTGCAGAGGTTCCCTGAGTGGTGCAGCAGGGACTCTGGCTGAGAAGGCTGGTTTGCAGAGTGCCATGGAAAAGCTGCTCATGGGCACTGTAATCTCATGCCACGGTCCATCAACCCACGAGGTGAAATGCTGGCAGGAGGCAGCAGCTAATGCCTGTGAGAGAGAGGCCAGGCTGGCAGCACGCAGAGGGTGATGCTGGATTTCCTCCAGCCAAGGAAATCCCTGGGAGGGGATTCTGATGCTTCACTGAAGCCCCAAAACACACACCTCTGCTCTTCGCTGGGTTTGGCGGAGGTGCCGAGTGGTCCTGACGGGGGATTTCAGGGGGGAGCGGGGAGCCAGAGGTGTGAAGCTGTGTGGCTTTGAGGTTTTAGTTTGGTCAAAGTGAAACCTGATGGGAGGAGGAGCAACCCCCCCGGAGCAGAGAGCAGCTGAAACCGAGTTTCTCACCATCCTCGAGCAGTGTGAACCCCTGTGGCATCACCTGCTCCATCTTGGGGGAAGGTGCTGAGCGCGGCTTAAGAAACACCCCCAAACTTTGGAGCAGGTTCCCAAAGAGAAACTGCACGTGGTGATCTTTAAATGCCTGCAAAAAGACAGTTTTCTGTGTGCTGTCCCCTGTGCAGACCTTGAGAGGGATGTTCTCAGGTTTGGTTTTGTACTCTAGTCCAGAAATGTAAAGAGAAAAATCAATTCCAGTTACTTTTTGGTGAAATCAGAGCTACTCAGCACTCTTGATTGCACATCCCGTGCTCCTACATCCTTTTACCTGTAGCTGTGGAAACAATATTCAGAAGGGATGTATAGGTAACACAGCTGCATCTTCTGAAGTCTTGGGGTACCCGTTCCCAAGCATGCCCTGACTACGGGCCTGGCATCCGGGTGGTTTAAGAGGATCAGTTGCCTGTCCTCTCTGGGAAAGTTGTATAAATGCATCTTAGTGTGCTTGGGCCACAGGGTGATGCTTGTTTCTTGGACCTGTGGGTGATTTTCTTGGATAACAGCCACGCTGCACCTTGCAGGTCATCCCCCTGAGTTTGCCCAAGTCGGGCACTGTTGAGTCCACAGCAGCTGGAATGGGAAAAGGCAGTTCTTGCTTCATCCTCTATTCAGTTCTCAGCTCTGCTGATATAAATTGAGAGCAAACTTACTCAAGATTGTAGGCCAGGGGCTATTTAAATTCATCACTGAGTCTGTGATCAGGACAAAAGTGAGGACCTGACCTCTTGTGGTCACAGTATTACCATGGCAATTTTCCCATGAAAACTACAACCAAACCCTCGTGTCCTGCCCAGATCCACTGTCTGCAAGTTGCTCTCCTCATCCCACTGTTTACCACCGGGGCCTTCATTTGCTTGGGAAGCAAAAGGAAGGGAGGGGAAAACCTCCATCGTTTTGAGGTTCCTTGTTCTGGAAAGCACACGAGATTTCTGAACTACTTTTGAGGAATGAGAGCAAAAGGACAGTGATTTTTCACTATCGAGTTCATTTATGTTTGGAGTCACCAGAAAAGGAATGGTGCCCTTTTGGGGTGGGCTCGGGGTGCTGTGTTTACCTCCAGATCCCACGTGTATTTGAGTGTCAGAGTTTGGAACCTGGTCACCACCAAAGTGACTCTTGAGAGCAGAGGAGGAGGTTTTCCAGAAGCCTGATGTCAGCTCCTGGTCCCACTCCCCTCCCAGCCTGGCCCCACAGCGCTGCAAAGCCCTAGCGGGGAGGGCTGACTTAAGGAAGGGAGTGGCAACCCGAATTTAGAATTTCCTGCTGTTTAATACCCAGAATTAATTCTCTTTCTTATTAAGGAGGAAGAGGTGCTGAGGGAAAAAAAAAAAAAAAAAAAAAAAGCGGAAGCTAGGGGTTGTGGGTGACTTTCCAAATCTCGGCTGGTGTCGGAGACGGGCACGTGGAGTGTTCCCACTGTGTGTTCCCACCGAGCCCTGGAGTGCCTGCAGACCCCTCTGAACCCACCCAGGTGGGCTGCGGGCTGTGTCCTGGAGCTGCAGCTCTACTCAGCTGCAGAAAAACACGACTTGGGGAGCCCTGTTTGTGCCTTGAAATATGGGGTTTTTTTTTGACTTCCCCTCTTGCAGAAGCCGACTGCCAAGGCACCGAGCTGCTGAGGAAACTCCCTGGATATGCCAGAAAAGGTTTTCCAGCAGAGCTAGGTCACTGTAGTTTTACTGGCAAAGCCTCTTAAGCATAAATGAAGATTATTCTGGGGAAAGCTTATGCTTGGTACAGTTTATTCCGGTACAAATGAGCTATCCTGGGGGGAAAAAAAAAAAAAAAAAAAAAAAAAAAAAAAAAAAAAAAAAAAAAAAAAAAAAGGCACCTCTGCGCTTTTGGAATTGTTTCTGCTTTGGGACATTCTGTGGTCTAGAAATGTTAAAATCACAGCCCTCTTTGATACTGCCGGATCAGCAAGAGCTGGTTTGGCTGCTGCAGACGTGCCCTGGCCAAGCAGCAGCACTTGGAGTCCCGTGCACTGGGTGACAAAATGCCACAGGGAAGGATTGCAAGGGCTGGTGGCGTTCCGGATGCTTCCAGCGACCGCATCTCCCAGAGGGTCTGACCTGCCCATCTGGGATGCGTCCAGCCGTGGATGTTTGCTGGGTCCAAACTGGAGATTTGTGCTCTTGGCCCCAAGAATGCCAAGGGAGTGGAAAATAGCAGTGGAGCTGCCCAGGGACATCGGGTACTTGGCTGCAGTGGTCTGATGCAGCTGGATGAAAATGGGGACAAATGTTTTATGAAGATGGGGGGTTTTTTTCCCTTATTGAAAATTATTAATGATACCCTCGTTCTTTTTCTTCCTATGGTGATGATAATAGTAAATTCTGTCTGTCACAGAGGGAAAAAGAACCCCAGGGATGGTTGATTCAGCAGTTGAGATGCTACCCTGGATCTTGCAGTAGCCAGGATCTATTCCCAGCTTTGGCTCTCATTTCCTGTTTGATCATGGTGAAGGTCACATCAACCTCCAAACCCAAATTTTTTCATCATCTCCTAGAAGGGCTCCTACCTCCTCAGGGGCATTGCTCTCCCCGTGCCTCAGCTTCCCCACCTGGGACGGTGGAATCCTGAAGGGATCTTGGAAAGACAGGTACCTGCTGAGGGAAAGGGCAGGGAGGAGCACGCTGTGCCAGAAAAAACAAGGCTCAGGCTCCCTTATCTGGAGGCCAGATCAGAACCCTCTGGCTCTGGTGTCAGTGTGGTGGTTCCTGTGCCACGGAGCAGATTTGGGATCACGCACGTGGCTCTGTGCAGCCACGGAGCGCCATCCCCGCGAGATGGATCATGTGGCCCTGCCCTGAATGGCATATTCTTTGGGAAAAATTCCCATCCAAACTTTGTGGCTGGCGGGTCCGTAGTTTAGAGGGAGAAAAAAGAGCTTCATTGCAAATTCTTCGGCTGCTGACGAGCTCTGGTTTCTGATCTCCCAATTGCCATGGGGCATCTTCTGGGATATATAGAGGTCGTTGTGCTTAAACAAAAGGACACACAGAGAAAATAGCTGCAGTTGATGGGTGTGACAGAGGGGAAATGCTTTCAGAACTTTTTTTTCCTTTTTTTTTTTCCTTTTTAATTTAGAAACAGGCGCAGAGTTTATTTTGATCAAGAGATAGTCACACACTACCGCTTTAAAAGGCAAAACTCAGCAAGGAAAAGGAATGGTCTCACACTACTTGAACTGAAAATGCGTTTGGGAAAATGCCTCCTGTGTTTGCTGCAGTCCAAGTGGTACTCATCAGTTTGGGAATTTGTTTCTATTAAGGGTTTTTCCTCGGTCTAGGCTTTTTTTCCTTTTTTAAAGCATTCCTTTTGCATTCAGGGTCCTCTAGGATACTTGTGATGAGGGAGGAGGGCGGACTCCTCATGTCCTGCTCCCAGTCCCCATCTCCCCACCTCTGAGTCATTATTTTCTCCAAACTCATCTTCCTGCTGGGAACACTCCCCCTTGAGCCAGGGGCTGGCAGCATCTGCCCTAAGTTGCCTCAAGTGGACTCTTGATTTTGCTGAGGAAAAAAACCCGAACCCTTTTCCGTATTTGCTTGTTGTTTGGAGGTAAAACATTTCCCATTGCTGCAGCTATTCCAGCAGGGTTTTGGAGAGCAGTGGAAACATCCCAGTGTCCAGGGGGTTGCTTGAGCTGGGCTCTGAAGGAGTTCAAGTCTGGTTTGGATTTCAGAGTGTGTGGCCAAGGGGTTTGGGTGAAAACACACCTAAATCTGTCCATGCCAGCACCCACATCTCCCTGTTCCACGCTCAGTTAGTCCTCTCCTTCCCTTTTTGTTGTTGCCTGAATTATTCTCTCTGGACCATCCCTCCCACACATCCCCAGCTCACGACTGGGTGTTGGGTGCTGAGGATCACATCTGTTTGTAAACAGGGTGGATGAGGGGAGCTGACCTGGTGACGTGGGATGTGCAGGGATGGGGACCTCCCTTGGTACCCCAGGGATGGGGATTTTGGGAGAGGTGCCGGCCCCACACGTGCTTTGCTTTCTGATGTGCTTGAGTAGGCGTGGGCTGGTCGCCAGTAACCTGCCTGTGACCTCTCCTGCCTTAAACATTCAGGATCTTTTAAAAGGAAAGACTGGGCTTCGCTGCCTTCCCTTTGCCGGCGGGTCAAGTGCCTGTTTCCCCTGGCTGGGGATCCGGTGCCTCCTTGGAAGGTGTCCATCCATCACCTCGCCTGTGGGTGTTTCTGGGGTCCTTCAAGCCTGGCTGGGACCCCCTGACCAGGCACACTCTGCTCTGGAATGAGCTCCTGCCTCTCCCCCTGCTGGGATGGCAGTGGGGGCTCTCCAGAACACATCCCAGCTCCCAGCCCTGCTCCTCCTCCCAGCCCTTTAAAAACACCGAGAGCAGAGAGCCGGGAAGCACAATCCCACTGTGCTAAACCCCCGGAGCAGACCCCGAAGCCTCAAGGAATTTCCTGGGGTTCCTGTTGTGCCGCCCGCACGTCACTCAGCCGGGGGGTGACGTGGTGGCCCGAGGTTGTTTTATATCAACATCCTGTGAGAACCCATCGAGGCCGGGCCCCCAGGGACAGGGATGCTGCCTTCCACCACGGGCCAGGGATGCTGATGGGATGCTGGGGGCTGTGATGGGATGCTGGAGGTAGCAACGAGACTCTGGGAGTGGTAGTGGGATTCTGAGTGCAGTGATGGGATGCTGGAGGCAGCAGTGGGATGCTGGGGGCAGTGATGGCACTCTGGGTGCAGCGATGGGATGCTGGTTCCATGTCTTTGCAAGAGAAGCATTGCTGCCTTGCTGAGCCTTCGCTTCCTCATCCTGGGGTTTTCCCACTGGGATGGTGATCTCTGGGGAAGGCTGCTGGGGCTGGGCTGCTGTGTGTTCAGCCAGCATGTTGCACGTTTCCCACTGTGTAACATTCATGTGCTAGTTACTCCAAAATCCTCGGGAGACAGCTGACTCCAAGCAGTCTGAAGGCAGTATTTTCCATAATTTAGTTCCCTTTAGGGTCTGTAGCCAAAAGCAGTGGCTCCCAGACCCATCATGAAGGGCCCCTGGCCTGAGTGGTCTTGCTGGTGCGTCCTCTCTGGATCCACGCTTGCTGGTGTGAACTGGGGGGTCCTGGTGGGTGTCAGGGTGAGCAGTGGCGATGCTGGGGGGGCCCCATCCACGTTACCCATCTGCCCCCGCTGCCTTCCGTCCGCTCCTGCTCACAACCCGCCCGGGGGCCACGAGCCAGCCCCTTCCTCGCTCGGGATTGTTTTGCAAGCAGCGTGACAGGATGAGGAGGAAATGTGCCAGGAATGGCTCCATGTCTCCTCTTGGGAGAATCGAAGTCTATTTATAACCCGCCCCCCCCTTTCCCGCCCCCCTCTTCCCGCTCCCCCGGGACGGCGGAGCCGCTGGGGCAGACACAGCCCATCCTGTGCCTGCAGAGCTGCTCCCACTCCCCACACAGCAGACAGGAGTGTCCCTCCTGGCCAGCACACAGAGCCACGGGATCATTTAGGTTGGAAAAGACCTCCAAGATCATCCAGTCCAACCCTTGAGCACCCAACCTTCCTTATGGCATGTGAATGGACACACACACCCCACATGTGTAATTGCACAGACACGCTCTTGCTGCTGAACCACTGCTGCAGCTCCGTGTTCTCCATGCATGGCCTGGCCCTGTGATGAATCCAAATTATCCTGTGGCATTGATGGCATCAGCAGGAGCAGTGATGCTGAGTGCCCGGCAGAGCTTAGAGCCAGGGTACAGTGTGTGAGTGAGGTGGAGGAGGGCACTGATGCCTGTCTCAAGGTGGAAATGCTCTCAGCACCATTCTTAATACCTGTATAGGTGCTCCAACAGAAGGTGATTTGGAAAGATGGAGGTGCATTGGGAATTTTGGGGGAGGATGAAAAGCAGCCCCTTGGCAGGGCAAGGAGCAGGGGTCTGCATCTCGGGGCTTGCCATGGTGACGCGTCAGAGCCTGTCCCGCAGGGGAGACTCAACCCCATTTCTCTCTTTCTTCTCTTCCAGATTTCTCCAACCAAGTCAATTCCACATCCCTGAACTCTCCCACGAGCCGGGGGCCCATGGCCACCCCATCCCTCCACCCGTCCATCGGGCCGGGCATCGGCTCCTCGCTGGGCTCCCCGGGCCAGCTGCACTCGCCCATCAGCACCCTGAGCTCGCCCATCAATGGCATGGGCCCCCCCTTCTCCGTCATCAGCTCCCCCATGGGCCCGCACTCAATGTCCGTCCCCTCCACCCCCAGCCTGGGATTTGGCACCAGCAGCCCACAGGTGAGTGGTGGGGATGTCACTGCTGCTGGTTCAGCTGGGGAGGGGCCATGTCTGTGGGTTTCCTCATCCAGACAGACCCTAAAAGCAGAAGCCCAAGGGGGAAACTAAGATGGAGGCATCCTGCTCGTTTGGCTGGAGCTGCCTGTGTGGGCTGCCCTGGGTGGGCTATGAGGGACCAGCACAGCCAGGATATGGCCGTGGGTCACCTGTTCGCCCCCAGGAGAACGGGGGGTGAAGGGAGAACAGTGACCACCCTTGGGTCACCTGCAGGCAAGAGCCAGAGCCACCCTAACACTGGGATTATCGCCTGAGTAGTCCTGTCCCCTCCCTGGGAAGCAGCACATCCCCTCTGGGGCAAGCCCATGGTCCTAATAGAAACACAGAATTGTTAAGGTTGGAAAAGCCCTCTAAGATGGTTGAGTCCGATCATTAACCCAGCGTTGCCAAGTCCACCACAAAACCTGTGCCTCCAAGGGCCACATCCACAAGCCTTTTGAACACTTCCAGGGATGGTGATTCCTGGAATCACCCCGTGCAGCCCGTTCCAAATGCCTGACGACCCTTTCAGTGAAGAAATTTTCCCTACTAGCCAATCTAAACCTGGCGAAAATTGAGGGGCTGTTTCAACTTGTCCTGTCACTTGTGCA
>NW_020955397.1:883241-916907 GCF_003031625.1 Empidonax traillii | reverse complement strand
TCCAAGGGCCACATCCACAAGCCTTTTGAACACTTCCAGGGATGGTGATTCCTGGAATCACCCCGTGCAGCCCGTTCCAAATGCCTGACGACCCTTTCAGTGAAGAAATTTTCCCTACTAGCCAATCTAAACCTGGCGAAAATTGAGGGGCTGTTTCAACTTGTCCTGTCACTTGTGCACACCCAGGGGTCCCCTGCCTGCTGCCCGTTTCTCCTTGCAGGGGAAAGATTGGCCTTTGCTGGCAGAAGATTATGTAAAAAACGCTCCAACTAGGGAGAGATAAGCTCTTTTTAAAAATAGCCAGATCGGGGCGCTGGCCAGCCCCTGCCACCTGTTGCTGGCTGCTCGCACGGTATATGTTTAGTAAAAGGGCAGATTAAGGAATTGGCCACCACCTGCCACTCGCTGTGGGTTTATTTATTCCAGGCCCTCACTGGGAGTCAAGCACCTGCCAGCACCTTTATTTTTAAATATTGGCTTGATTTATTTCCAGAGATAACAGGTCTTTCTGCGTGGGGCTGTGCTGAGTTCCCATCCCTAGGGACCCGCAGGCAGCTTCCCCAGGATCCAGCATCCCAGTGCTGGACAGGGAGGCAACAGAGTAATTTGCCTTTGGATGGGATTCTCCCGTGCAGGATCCCCCATAGACCTGCACCCCACTCCCCACTGTGAGTGAGTGGGGCAGACACATCGCCTCCCATCCCGTGGCCGAGGGAAGGGGAACTGAAACGGCGCCTGGGAACGGGCAGCCAGAACAAAATTAGCAGCAGCAGCAGCGCCAGAGTGGTGGGGAAGGAGCGGGAAGGGGGATGTGAGGCAACACGGGGTGAGCCACAAGCCGGGGAGACGATGGGGAAGGGGCGACGCACCCCCAAGCGTCGATTGTAAGGTTGCAGTTTGCTTTTGGGGCTGGCAGGCTGGGGGAACTGAAACGAAACCCAGCTACAGGGCGGGAAAGGGAAGCGAGAGCACGGTGGGATGGTGCCGGGAGCGCCGCGGCTCCAGCCCCTGGCGCGGCGCGAACGCCCGTCCTCCGTTTGGGGACTTGTCTTAAGTGGTTTTCCTCGAGGTGACAGTTCGGAGGCCTTCAGCCTAATGGCTCCTGCCATCTGTTCCCTGTCTGGGCGCATTAGGTCCCTGTCCCCATGCCTGCAGAGGCGCCTACCTGGGCCGGCAGAGCAGGAAGGAGGAGGGTGCGGAGGGGAGCGCGGCCCCCGCGCCGCTGCACCGGCTGGCAGAGCGCCGGGGTAATGAGGCGTGTGGCCCCCGTCGCCGGGCAGGGATGGCACTGATGGAAGGTGGTTTGCATCAGATGGCAGATGCCACTTGCCATCAGACCATGCCTCGTCGCCTCTGGAAAGCCAGCGGAGCAGAAGGGCACGCGGTGCGCGAGGTGCGGTGGGTCCCCAGGGTGGGGCCTCTCCACCTCGGCTCCACCAGGGTGGGGAGGAGCCATCAGGCTCCCAAAAAGCTCGGTGCTCCACCTGTCCCATCTGGTTCTGCAGAGCTGAGGACCCAGCTCGATGCCAGTGCTGGAGGATGCTCCAAGTGCTCCCCCCTGCCCTCCCTCCAGCACTGTGAGCTTCCCAGGATCCTGCATGGTTTCCCAAACGCAACCCCAAAATCAGGGCAGGAGGGCAGGATGTCCCACCATGGGATCTCAGCACCCAGGGAGCCACCAGGCCCTTGTGGGAAGGGGATGTTGGGGCTGGGCTGTGGGTGAGATGTGTGGGGCAGAAATAGTTCGCAGTAGTGAGCGGGGTCCCAGCCAGACTGGGGGGGTCTAGACGAGGCAGCTCTGCAGCTTACCGGGATTTAACGTATTATTTAAACCTTCTTACCTAAAAATTCTGTGAAAACACGGAAAAAAAAAAAAAAAAAGTGCAGGATTTTCAGTAAGAGCTGTAGGGGAGGGACTTTGCATGCAGTTTGCAGGGCTGTGTGGCGCAGCCGCCCCAGGCATCGCTGGCAGCAGCTCGGGGCGCCCGGGGGTGAGCGGGGAGAGATCAGACACGGGATTAGGCTTTTCCAGAGCCGCCGTCTGCCTTTGCACAATGCTCTTTGTAAGGGTGCCTGGGGGACCGGGGAAAGGGTGGGATTTTTTTTTTTTTTTTTTTTTTCGGATGGGAGGAGGAATAAAGCTCTGCTTGCCAGAAGGGACAGGATTCAGTCCCTGGTGCAATGAGCTGAAGAGGGAAGGTGCCAAGAGATTCTGGCATCGCTGGGGAAGGAAAGCACTGATTCCTCCTGCGTCCCCACTCACTTGCTGAGCTGGAGCCGTCCTGTCCCGGAGCAGAAGCGCTGTGCCAAGGCGAGGGGCTGATGCCTCCCCCTCTGCCCCCTCCCTGCCTGCACGTGCTGCCGCCAACCAGGAGGGGAAGGCACGGGGCAGGCGCCGGGGCGGTGTGGGAACCCTGGGGTGCACGTGGGGCCTCTGCTGAGGTTTCGGGCCAGCGCTGGGAGAGGAACCAATGACTTCCCTCACCCTAGCCTGGGGCTGACTCAGCGCCCACCACTTGATGCACTGGGCTACAGAGGGTGGTGAGACCCCCCCACCCCTCCTGGGCTGGTCTTGCTCTGCTCACCATCCCGCTGATGCTCTCAGGGGGCTGCTTGGGTGGACTCTGCGGACTTCTGGGGCTTGGGGAAGTGGTGATGAAAGGTTTATCTTCATCAGGCAGCCGTGGCCTCTGCCCTCGGTCCCACGTGTCCCTGGCCAGTGATGCAGCGTGACACGAGCCATAACCACCAGCTGCACCTGGGAAAGGGTTCCATTTCCCACAAAGTGCTCTGGGAGGAGTTGCTGGAGGTGGTGACCCTGAGTGGCAGCCCCTGCTCCCAGAGTAGCACAGTGAGAACATGTGCCTGGGGACCCAAAGAGAGAGGCTTCTGCCTGGGGACCTGCTTGTCCCTCCCCTCTCTGCTCTATGGAACAGCAGCTTAAGCCCAGGAGTGTATCCCTTGGTGACACCCAGTCCTGGCTGCCTTTGATTCATCAGCTGGCACACCAGGGTGGGAGAGGGAGGCAGATCCATCACGCTTCTCCAGGGTGGGTTTACCTGGCTCTGTTCTGTGGTGGTTAGTCGTCTGCCTGCCAAGTATTCCCCGCCAGCCTGGAGACTTAAAAGCTGGAGGAGAGGCTGCTCTGCTCTAATTGACAGATCACAAGTCCTGGGACTTCCCTGAATTAATCTGTGCCAAGTGCAATTGCTGAGGATCTCTATTAGGTAGAGAAATGCAACAAACTGAAGCACAATCCTGTGTATCCAACTTGGGTTTGGAGTTTGACAGTGATGGTGGCTCTGTGACAGTCCCCCGTGCAGTGGTCCCGGTAGAGGAGCACTCTGTCCCTGAGGTGACTGAGTCTGGCTTTCCCATCCACCCCCAGACCCTCCCAGGGTCTCTGTGAGCTTGTCTCCCTTATAGATGGGTCAATCCTACATCTCCCTACCTCAGTTTCTCTTTGTACACAGGGGGATAACAGCCCTGCCCTGCTCCATGGGGTGATGGGGAATCAGCCCAGGAATCCTTCACTCCGAATCAGTGCCATGCCAGCACTCAGCTTCCACCACATTCTCTGCTTGTTGGGATTCAGGCTCACTGGGGAGGGAAGGAGAGGCATGTGGAAGTTGCAGAGATGTGTCCCACCCGAGCCAGTTCTGGAAAGCCAGGCCCCATTGCATCTGGGATCTGTTTATTTACCATGAAGCGTTCCTTTGGAGAGATAATGCTAAAAGGATGTGCTCAAGTGTCCTGGCCTTCATCATCCATGCAAGCACTCACTCCCAGCCAGCTGCTCTCCCACGAGCCCTCACCGCAGATCATCTTTCCTGAGTGCCCAGCTCTTATGCCAGGGCAGTGGATGAGCTCCTTTGGTCTCTGGACTCATATGCCCAAATCATGAACCCAGAGGTTCAGCTTTGTGGTGGGTGTTTTAAGTGGTGCTGGTCCCCACTGGAAGCTTGTCTGTCCAGCCCCATGTCCCACCTGGCACAGCCCCACATCCCATGTCCCTGGTCCCCACTGAGCCCTTTTCTTCTGCCTTGACAGCTCAACTCGCCCATGAACTCCGTCACCAGCACAGAAGACATTAAACCACCCCTGGGGCTCAATGGAGTCCTCAAAGTGCCAGCACATCCCTCAGGAACGATGGCCTCCTTCACCAAGCACATATGTGCCATCTGTGGGGACAGATCTTCAGGTAAGGCTGGTGCCTGCCCCGGGAGGGGCTCACAGCAGCAGGCTCAGGATATGGGTGCCCTGGGAGAGGGTTGGCATGACTGCCCAGCTCCCTGTGGCGCAGCTTCCTGTGCTCTCAGAGGAGAGATGAAAAGTCCCTTGTTGACCAGCCTGGTCCAGGGCAGGCTCTGAGCTGAGCTGGCAGACCCCAGCCCTCTGTTTAGCAGTGGGGTTACATATCCTCAGCCCATCTGAAAACAAGGCATCAGGGAGTGTCCTTCCTTCTCCCCATCCTTTGATCCACAGTGGTACTGTCACACAGTGCCAGATAAAAAGACGAGCTTGACACAGAGTCTCTCCACTCCTGGGAGGTAAAGATGTGCTAATTTCCTTTATTCTCACAATGTTCTAAAAGCACTCTGCTCCACAAGAGCTTTAATTGCCTAGTTTGTGAGTCCTTATGGACCCCTCCTGTGCTGTACCATGCACCCACCCTCCACTGCCAGCCCAAAGCCCAGGGCTGAGTCGTGTGCCTGGCACGGGGAGTTCAGAGGGGGCACAGAGGGGGCCAAGGGCTTTTCCTGCATGTGAGGCAGGTTGTAGCCCACGGAGGGCATCCTGATTTTATGGAAGCCAAGTCAGGGCGAAACCGCTGCTCTTCAGCTCCTGCTCACGGCTCCAGGAAACCTTTGCTTCCCCCAGATCCTGCTGGGAGACAGGCCCCGGGAAGGGGGGTGAGGAGGAGACATTTCTAACCCGAGTCTCATCCCCCACAGGAAAACATTACGGGGTTTACAGCTGCGAGGGCTGCAAAGGCTTCTTCAAGCGCACGGTGCGGAAGGACCTCACCTACACCTGCCGCGACAACAAGGACTGTTTGATCGACAAGCGCCAGCGCAACCGCTGCCAGTACTGCCGCTACCAGAAGTGTCTGGCCATGGGCATGAAGAGAGAAGGTAAGGCCTGGCCTGGCCTAAGCACCCGTGGGTGCTGCAGGAGTGTTTCCTTCCACAGGAGGCTCCGTCAGGCTCCTGCCTTGGGCGTCACGACGGGCAGCAGGGTCAGCATCACCTTGCCGGGGTGACAGGAGTGCCTGTGTCTCATTTATATGGCCCCAGCCAGGGCCTCCGGTGGGCTCCAGAGCAGTGCTGAGTCCCACAGCGGTGCCTGGTGATAGCTGGAGTGATGATGGTGCTCCAAGCCCCATCCAACCTGGTCTTCAACCCTCCCAGGGATGGGGCAGCCACAGCTTCTCTGGGCAGCCTGTGCCGGGGTTTCACCACCCAGTCCAGTATCTGACTTTTTTCTCATGGGGAAGAAGAAAGAAATTCAGTCTCATGAAAAGTAGCTCTCCCTTCACTGGAACTTAAATTTAGGATCTAAACCCCCATGGCAGTGCCCCTTTTAAGTGCTCTTTTTAAATGCTGACTCTGTTCTAATCTGCTGGCAGAACAGGCTTTTACCAGACGTGACGTGAAAATGACCCCAGTTCTGTGCTGCCTTCTCCCCTTACATCTTCAGAGCCACACTTGCCTCCCTGACAGGCTGATAAAACCATCCCTGTGGCCAGCAGAGCTCCAGCCTGGGTGCCTTTGAAGAGCACTTAGTCCTGTCTGGAGCACTGATTAAATGGGGCAGTGCTGGAGCTGCACTGAGTGTTGGGCAGACCCTGCCAGGCTCGATTTATGGGGTTACCTAAGGCCCCACGACGTGCAGAGTCATCAGATGTCAAAGCTGTCTGTGCTGGAGGTGTGGGGGGATTGCCAGAGCACCCAGGAGACCTCGTTGGTCCTGCTGAGCTTAACCCTTCGGTGCTCAGAATGAATCTTCCTGCTCCACTGGACCTCTGATCTTGAACTGAGAGATTGAGGCATTTGGGGAGTGCATGTGAGGATGAGTGGGACAGTGCAGGCGTGGAGAGGGCTGGCATTGCCCTGGATGCTGTGCAGAGGGGCAGAGGTGTGGGGAGGACTGGATCCAATGGGAGACGTGCAGCAGGACAAGGAAAGTCTGATCTAAAACCTGAGCCCTGGGAGACTCAGGGGACTAAAAAGAAGCCAAGAAGTCTCCTGTGTGTTCAGCAGCAGCGCTTGCTTCTCAGGGGAGAGACGTGGCGCATCCCATTCCCCTGACATTGCCTCCAGAGTCTTCCTTCAGCCCCTGGAACATCAGCCAAAGTCTGCAGGGTCGGGAAAACCAGCAGGAATGCTGTAACTGCAGGCTGCAGTGACATCCTGTGAGCAGGTACCCGCTCCGTGCCTGCCGTTAGCGGTGATTGCATGGGCAGCACCGCTCAAATTACAGGTCCATTAATTAATTTCTAAATGGTGGTGGAATTCCCCAGGGAGCGCGTACAGTAGGAGGACTCGATTAATTCATCTTGATTAACATTATCACAATGAATAGCAAATGAATTCATAACGATCAGACAGTTATTTAAAAGGGTGACAGATGGGATCTTGGTAACTCCTGGAGTGCACTCAGGCGGTGCTGGCTGATCTGGTGAGGACAGCGTTGGAGAAGGGCAGGAAGCTGGTGATTTGGCAGACAGTAGATGTTTGGGGCATAATCCACATGTAGGGAAAGCTGGAATAACTCCCCTGGTCCCCAAATAAAGCTCTGTCTTGTTATAAACCTAGATATCCAAGTGTTGGCCTGGAGCTGAAAGTCAGAAATTGGATCTCGCTGAGCTTTGGTTTTGAGCGAAACTCTTTGAGTTTTGAGTTTTTGAGTGAAACTCTTGAGTTTCAGGTGTGATATCCACATGATTTGTCAAAAAAAAAAAAAAAATCTCTTCCCATTGCAGCCATCCCAGGTCACTGCTGCTGCCCAGCCACTTTGCCAGCCAGGAACGTTGTCCTTGTCCTTACACCAGTCTTGTTGCATCCCACCTCCATTCTGGGGAAGAGTTTTGGGCTGAATCCTGCATTGCTAATTCATTTTGCCTAAATACAACATAACTGGCTTTCTATCCTCTAGCATAAACTGTTGTATCTTTTAAGTAACAGAGCCAGGGTAATGGGCCTCATTTCCCTATAAAATATCTTGCTCTGGAGACCTAATTTATAGCTGCATAAAGGCATAGCAGATTCCTGCTGGGAAGTATCTCTCTTGTAGCCTGAAGGTACTTGAATGTTGTGGAAGTACAGTAAAAACCCCCTAAAGTGAGTACTGTAGCTGTGGTGGGAGGCAGAGCTGTGGTGGTGATGCTGGGAAGAAGAGGGATGAGAGTCACAGTTGTACCCAAAGAGGAGCTTTTAGTCAGCTGAGAAGTTGGATTAGAGAAGTAAAATCAAGTAAAAAAAAAAAAATCAAGAAGTAAAATCAGGACCTCTTGGGCAGCTGATGAAAGTCTGGAAGGGTTTGAACCTGACATCTGGGGGGTCTCTAGATGAACATGCCAAGAGCAGACCTGGAGGGATGAGCCTTGTGCTTGGCCAGGGTAGAAGAAGCATCACCAGGGAGGTGAGAGGCAGGTAGGGGCTGTGGGGTACTGCTGGGAGGACAAGGATGGCTTCAGGGCTACAAACCTTGGCTTAAAGGGGTGAAAGTCTCCAGAAGTAGAAGATTCTTCCTGTTGTGTGCATCTCTTCTTGCTGTTCCCTGTCAAAAACATACAGGGTAGCTTGTGGTGAATGAGCCTCACGGCTCTGAGATATTGCAGCTATAATAAATAAGCAACTGGGAACATTTTTCCCCTATGAATTACTGCCAGCTGTGTGAGGCTTTGGTTTTTATACTCTGTCTCCCACTAAATACCGGATAGTCAACAAAATTAAGATTACCATCAGGGATCTTGACTAATGCAGGGATTATTATTACTATTATTGTGGGGGTGGCTGTTTGTATCCAGAAGCAGAACTCTCCCTGCTTGATCTGTTACTCATTAGGGTCCAAGGTGTCCGTGGATCAGCAGCCTTGGATTTCAGAGGGGAAAAAAGTGGAGAGACCGCCTTGGAGTTAGGGAGGCAGGGGAGGGAGTAAACACCGAGGGGTCTTGGGATGAAGGGGTCTAGTGTGCAGCAGTTAACATCGGAGGTGAAGGGGGTCATCGGGGGCCACAAACGCCGTTGCAGCTCGTCGCTGTCTCGTGTGAGGAGGTCCCGGCCCCTCCGTTGCTGGCAGCGCCGCCGGCTCGCAGGAAATACCAGCGAGGAGCCCTTTCTCATGCTCCCGCCGGCCGCCCTTGGACGGCTCGCAGGGAGCAGAGCGTTGGGAACCGGGCCAGCCCAGCCCTGCTGCTTCCCCCCCGGCGCTGCCCCCGGACGCGAGCGGCTCCCCGGGCGAGCCAGGCTGGCTCCGCAGGACCTGCTGGGCCGGGGGCTCTGCGAGCGGGAACCCCACGTGCCATGCTGAGGGCTGGGAGCGCCAGTGGCAGGTTTGGTGCCAACTGGGTAAAATGGGTGCTGATGCGTCTCCGCTGCGTAGCTGACCCTTGGGATCATTCCTAAATCCTGCGGGTGCAGGTACCGTAACAGCGTGGCCCCGGTACGGCGTGGCCACAGCTTGACTCCACCAGCCATGCTCTGAGCATCCAGGACATCTGTCCATCTGCACGCCTGATCTCTGGCTTCAAGGCTTCATTAAACTTCATGGCCTGAGTTAATTCTTCCTCTTCTCCCGTGGTGGTGGGTTGGTGTTCCCCCTCTCTCTGGCTCTGCTGTTGAGCTGAGGGGTTTAACCTGGGAGGGGTTGGACTTGCAGCATCTCTAGTCCACAGCCTGGAGACCTTCCCCTGTCTCCAGGGAGCTGCTCAGATACACCACTTAGTCCAGAGAGACTGAAGATTCCCCCTGTTCTAACTTGGAGCTCAGCTGCTGCACTAACAACAGTCTCTCACTGAGCTGTGCCCAATCCCCTGCCGTGGCTGTGCATTCGCTCTGCACCCCCTGGAGCTGGAGCCATCCCGGCTCTTGGACCATCTCTTGGGAGCAAAAGGGGTCTGGGGAGAAAGAGCAGGAATTCAGGTTTCCGACCCACTGCCCAAATGAATGTAAAAGCAAGCAAGTGGCCACAGCCTAGTGGAGGGGCAGAGTTCAAGTGTGCAGTTATTTTGAGTAGTAATTTTGGAATGGAAAATGTCTTCCAGCTTAATGAGTTTGTTTCTTATATCCTTTTAAAGTGCTGCTGTTTAAGGCAGCTGGTTAAATGATGCTGGGTTTGTTTTTTTGTTTTTAAGGATGCTCTTGGGTTGAGAAAAAGGGTTTGGTATATGGTTTTCTCTCCTTTACCACGGTTGCTGTTTGCTTCTACTTCAGTGCCTGGCTTTGGAGAGTGAAGCAAGCTAGGGATTTTTCGCTGTTGTTTTCCAGAGCTGTTCCTCATGTGAACTAACTGCATGCAAAGGTTTCAATCCACCTCTTAACACTCTGAAGTTACATTTTTTAATTACCACGGTGGTATTTGGCGTTCCTTAAAAAATTCCAGTAATCATTTGAAAATACTGGAGAAAAAAAACCCCACCATTTGTTTCATGTGTCTCAGCTTTTGAGGTTGTTTACAGTAGCAGAAAGCTGCACCTCTGAAGAAAAAAAAGGTGACACACGAAAGCAAAGCAGAAGAAACACTGTCTGAATTGGTTTCCTCAGCTGTCGTGGCATTTTCGATACAAACAGGTACCTCAGGCATAAGCACTTCAAGGTGCTGATGATCCACAGTGAAGATGTGGCTTCATAAAAGGCAGCAGAGCCCAATAAATTCCCCTGTGAGTGAAACGGAAATTCCCAATAACCCCCCACCCCCAGCTCCTCATAAATAATGAGCCACTCACCTGCAGGGTGAGAGAAGACTGAGGAGGTTTGGGGGTCAGAGGCTCTTTGGGCTGAGCATCAGTGCCTTCCCCATTTGCTGACAGGCTCTCCCTCCCCACATACTCCAGGCACTGGTGGGAGGGAGTGAATTCTCCTTCCCCAGTCATCCACCCTGGTGCTCCTGGAAGGATGGATTTTCCTCTCAGAAAGCGTTCATGCGTGTTAACACCGGGTGAGTGGTCATTAGGGCTGCTGTAGCCTCCACATCTATCCCAGCAAACATACAAACCTGTGATGCTCCTACCCACGAGGGCTCTCAAAAACACCTCTGCCCTGTGGAAAATCCTGTCTCCTTTGGGCCTCTTCCTCCCTTTGTTAACATCCCTTTGGTACAGAAGTGTAGTGCCCCCTGAGCACCACCCACAATGCTTGGTTTGGGCACCTGAACTGGAGTGGTTGTCACTTTGCAGTGGACTCAAACCTGCTTTTTGAGCCATCAAATGCTGCCCCACGAGCAAAGACGAAGTGCCCAGTGTGATGTGGACACCAGCAGAGGACGGGTCTGGCATTTATTGCACATCAGCCCTTGGACCCAGAAGCTGAAGCTCGTCTGCAACCCACGGGATGAGACATTTTGGATCTTAAAGAGGGAGAGGTCACCAAGAAGCGGTTTGGACACATGGGGTTCCGTGTCTCGCTGTAGCATGGCCTGGGGAAGCGCAGATGGGCTGGAGAAGCTCGAGATGAAAAATGACAGCAACTGCCCTGAGGCAAGTAAAGACCAAATCAAGCAGAATAACACGGGAACCTCTTCATCAGGTGCCATGGAAAACACAGGCTTCTGTCCTTGGCTCGGCTCAGACATAGCTGGAGGAGGTGGGGCCGCCTCTCCGAGCTCCCTGACTACGACATCTTTTTTTTTTCTCCTCAAGTGGATTGCAAGGTTCAAATGCTCCCCTTATGTTTAGAAAAATCAGACTGGAGAAGCTCTCAGCCATACGAGTCTCCTTGAGGAAAAACAAAAGCGTTGGCACAGCCGTCAACACGGAGGAGAGCGCAGGGAAGCTCAACTCTGGAAACATGGCGTGGCTGGGGGAACCACAGCCTGGGGCTGCTGTGCCTTGCAGAAGAGCATTTTTTGGGGTGCATCAAGCAAAATACCTGGCTCACATCCTGGGTTTGGATAGACCCACGCTGCTGGTGAAATGCTGAGCCCACCCCTCATGGGGGTGGGCAGAAAAATCAGCGTTGTTGTTGGGAACAGCACAGTCCTAACAGTGGATCTTGTCTAACACCCACAGTCTGAGAGGCAGATGAAAGGACAGGGACACCAGGTCCTCTCCGTGGCTTCCCTGCATCCATCCCAGCCAAACCCTGTGGTTTGTCCAGACAAACCTGTCTGCTGAGGCAGGAATTGAGTGTGATGGGAGTCAGGATGATCACACTGGTCTGGCAGAGCCCTTGCCAGCCCTTCCCTCCTCCTGCGCTCGGCAGTGGGATGTGTTGCCAGCCCTTCACCTCATTATCACCATCTCACTGCAGCAAGAGCAGCAGAGCCCAGCTGAGGTTTGGAAAGGTCTTTAGAGGTCACGCTGTCAAGTGCCTTGTAATCACAGGCACTCTGTAGTTTATTCCTCTTCCCGAGGTTCTCTTGGACAGCAGCTGGATATCTCCTTACCCACCCAGCTGAGGGGGGCACAGGGAAATCCAGCAGGAGCAAAAAGAACCAAATAGTATCGTGATCTTGGTTTCTAAATTCTTCTGTATTACAGGGATGGAGCACCATCCATCCCAGTGCACAGGAACTTTTGGGAAGCCAAGAAGAATGAGGTATTCCCATTTCAGTGTTACCAGACGGGCTGCCACGCAGCTGTCCCGTTTGTATTTCTCGTTTTAAAACTATAAATAAAGAACAAACCCACAAAGAAACCCAGTTCCCACACCAAGTCCATTTGAAAAATGTATTTTTTTCATCCCCACTGTGGTTTATTTGACTAATCTCTGGGGGGGAGTGGACTCCAGAGATGAGATCCCATATCATTATGGTGAGGGGTCTCCTCACTGCTAGAGATTTTCCTTTATAAAAACATCCCATATTTCTTGATTAAAAAAAAAAAATACTTGCCCTTCTTTCCTTCCTCTGCCCCATGTGCTATTTTTTCCCTACATCTCGGGAAACAAAGTCGCTCTTTTTCTGAGCTGGTGATGTGCCCCTCAGCATATCTACTGAGAAGGAGCAACAGCTTGTCAGGTCCTCAGTAGCTCCAGGGAAATGCTGATTGCAGGATATTCATGCCTGTGGAGGTGGGAGACATGGAGGACTGCTAAGAAGGTGTGTGAGTGACTGGCAGCTCTTAGACAATTCTTCCCTGCTCCTTTCACCTTGGATGTCCTCTCTGAGCTTCTGAAGCAAGGATAGCTGCACCTGCAGGGAATTCCAAGTCCTGGAACTCACAGAATCCCGGAGTCTTGAATGCCAACTGCGAATCCCTTTGCCTTTCAGGACAACTTGTTGGGAGCTGTTGGATGCTTCAGGGTGAATCTTAAATCAGGAAAATGGAGGCACAAGGTTTGAATTCAGCCTCTGGATCCTGAAGGGGGACTTTGGGAGTGCCACACCTGGAAGAACAAGGTGACAGTAAGATGATTGTGGGAATGGAGTTCATGTGTACCCCAAGGCCAACCACAGAGCTGTTGTAGGAGCAAACCTGTTGCGCACGTGAAGAATGAAGTTGTTGCCACTTCATTGCTGGAGCTGCCTGTAGGGAGAGAAAACAGCATCTACAACTGAGTCAACAGCCTCACAGGCATCCCTGAAAGCTACCTCCATCAACCAGAGCCGGGCTGGTGTCCTGCATAATTCCCAAGTGAGGAACAGGTCGGGTTCACAAACACCTAAGGAGCGGCTGAACCTCTTGTAGTGCAGTCACCTGCTCCTGCAGGTGCACACTTTGGTGAAGACCTGTGCATGGGGCATCGTCCTCGGGGGATGGGTGGATAACAGGGTCTCTGAGCTCAGTATTGGGAAACAGCCAGTGCTTTCCTGCAGCCCAGAGAGCCGGGGATGGGATGGGATGGATGGGGATGATGGCAAAGTGATGCCAGGCTGGTCCTGCCTTTGGAGAAGGCTGGCTGGGCTTGGGAACAGGGGGGTAGCAAAGCAGGTAATGCTGTCACTGGCAAGAACTGGGTTTATCTTTGGATACTGGGTGGGAATACACCATCTGCTCCGCCCGGGTAGTCTCTGCTGCCTCAGCCAGCTGGGATGGGGCGAGTGTCGGGATTGCGTGGGGCTGAGCTGGGATGAGTCAGCTGTCCCCTGACCAGCCCCCCAACAAGCTGCAGCACCAATTTTCTGGTGTAGCAGCTCAAAGCAGAGATCAATAGAAATAACTAGTTATGTGTATAATCTCTTCCCATCTGTCTCTTCTGTCTGTCGTTTGTATCAGCTGGATTCAGCCTAATCACGGGCCAGAGCTGTCGTGATGGCCTGTAAGATCCTCTCTCCTATAACCCCTAAAGTGTCTCTGATTCTTCGTGCCAAGAACGTGGCTGTTGGCTTTGGTGAGGCTGAGATTTGCAGATTTAAGGCTTTAAGTAGATATTGTCTCCCCAGACCTCTGTGATGCTTTCTCACAAATCCCGTTGTCCAGCACGAGGAGGAGTTTTCGGGGCTGACACCCCAAGTGATGGAAGTGGTTGATCTCAGAGCAAGGAACCAACTTTGCACCTTTATCCTTAAGACCTGCTGCGACTGTGCATCAGGATTTTGGCATTTAATTCGTTTTATAAGATCCCATTTGTTGAGGGTTTGCCTTTCTCTCAGGATTTTCTTTTATTTAGTAGGTGTTTTATCTCTTCTAATGTGCCCAGAGGAGTTTTGGGTGCATCTGTGCTGTTGAAGAAGGGTTGGCATTAAGGAAAAATTTCTATCTCTTTGACGATTGAAGAAGCAGGAGTAGGGGTGGGGGGTGAAATTTAAGCAGGGCCTGAAAAAGAAGAATCTGTGCCAGACAAGAGCCAGATGGACAAAAGCCACGACACAAATCTAAGCCCTTGACAGCAGCAGCTTACCTGGCTCTGGCAGCCCAAGCAGAGCACGTAACGTGGGCCTGGGGAGCCTCTGCAGCCCATAAACTTCAGAGCAGTTTGCAAAAAATAACCCCTTGCTTTTTTGCATAACAGCTTTCACATGGAAGGAGTGTGAGCGCTGTTGACGTGCAGCAAACAGCAGCACTGCGGGAGGGGAGGGGAGGGAGAGCAGTGGGAATCAGCCCCAGGAGCTGGGTTAATGGGATCAACGTCCATATAGGACTCGTTTGGCATGTGTCTTAATTTCCTGGTTTGTAAGAAATGAGTTTTATATTATAGGTCTTATTTTTGCGCTTGGCATAGAGCTGGACCCAGTGATTGCCTAAAAAGCCTCCTTATGTTACAGGCAGCTCTGATTTCCCCCAAATAACACTGTGCCCCTGCTGCTTTCCTTAAACATCACATAACCAGCTTCAGATTCAGCAGAGAGGGAAAGTGTTGGGATAATTGTCAATAAATAGCAGGGCATTTACTTTACTGAGTGTGTCATTCAGTCCTCAGCAAAGAGCTGGGCAAGCTCAGGGAGTTGTCTCTCATGGCCAGTGATGGATCTCCTGTTGCTGGGGCTGTTCTCGAGTAGACTGAGCTAAAACAAACTGTGAGAATCAACAGTGAGTGGAAAAGTGTGGGATTTAGGGTATATGACATGACGATGGAGGAGGAGATAGTTCCCACTGTAACTGCATAAAGTTCCTCCCCAGGTGTAGGGAAAGTGCGTGCTGGTTTCAAAGGGAGGTCATTAATAATAATGTTATTAGCATCTAATAAGTGTTTTTCATCTCTGTGCTGCTCAGACATAACTCATCAGCATGTGACAAGTTTCTGGCAAGGTTCCTCCTGCCGCACAGGATTTGGGACAGGTCTCTCCTGTCTGTTCAGAGGTTGCCCCGAGCCAAAGGCAGGATGGTGGTTTGCATGGAGCTCCTGTCCCACGGGAGCACCATCCTGCCACGGAGCCCTGCTCAGCCTTTGGCATCACTGGGAGCTAGAGAGGTGCATGACATGAATAGCAGCCTCAGAAGATGGTTGAACTCTGGATCTTTAGTATTCCCTTACTGTATGACCTCAGCCATCCCTTTCCCATTCCTGTGGAGAGTCACCATGTTGCTTCCTTTGCTTTTCTTGTCTTTAACCTTTTTTTTTTTTTCCCAGGGCCTTTCCCTCTGCAGAAATGGGAATTTCCAAAAAAATCCAAGCAGGATCCTCCCTTTCCACACTCCCAGGGAAGCACACAAGGAGCAGCCCTCCCAGGCAGGGGCTGCTTAGTGTCTTCCCCAAACCTCACCCCCTCTTGAACAACCCAGTCCTGAGACCCACTGACCGCATGGGTGGGAGAGCAAGACCTCGGATGTTCCTGTGATCCTTCAGGCCTGAGGATGCTTTGGGATTTCATGGCTAAATAACACCTGGAGCTCCATGGAGCCTGGAGATCCCAGAGTGACGCTGTCCCTTCTCTGTCCACTTCTAGCTGTCCAGGAGGAGAGGCAGCGGGGGAAGGACCGCAACGAGAACGAGGTGGAGTCGACAAGTAGCGCCAACGAGGACATGCCTGTGGAAAAGATCCTGGAAGCTGAACTCGCCGTGGAGCCAAAGACAGAGACGTACATCGAGGCAAACATGGGCCTGACGCCGAGCTCGGTGAGGCGCCTCCTCCCCCTGCCCACTGGGGACACAAAGGGTGGCTTTGGGGCATCAGCAGAGCTGGCCACGAGTGCAGCAGCGAGCCTAGAGGGGGGTTGTCTTGTGGGAGAAGAAAGAGCTCAGAAGTGCAACTTCTTGCCTCTGCTGTCGACTCCATGTGTGAGCTTAGGTGGAAGCCCCTGGAAAGCAGACCCAGCAGCCAGCAGCACTGGTACTGTTCCATCTCACAGCCACAGGGAAGGCACAGATACTGTGAGGCATAATTAGGAGGGCTCACAGAGGAGATTTTATTTTAATTAACAGCCCTCAGTGCTAAAAGGCAGAAAGCCACTCCATGCTCTGAAGAGCTCAGAGTCCAATGGAGCCAATAAACAGACCTGCGTGGCTGAAGTGCAGAGAGATAAGAGCTGTAAACTGAGGGTGTGACTTTTTCAGAGGCAGAATTACACAGCTGCTTGGCTCTGAGAAGAGAAAAGCTGCAGAAATTTGCCTAGAGATTTGCTTTCAAGTTCCTTTCCCATTTAGAAACTTGCATTAGAACTGGGCCCCCTTGGAGCATCTGGGCTCTAACAGGACCTTGTGTAAGCAAGAGAGAGATGACAGGGAAATGGGACAGGACTTGGAGCAACCTGGCATGGTGCAGTTCTTAATGCTCTCTGCTGGGTGTCTGTGAGGCTGAGATGATGAAATGCAGCTATTTCTAGCAAGTGGAAGGACTCTGCAGTATTCATGTTCTGCTACAATAATACTTCATCTCTTCCTTTACACGAGGCTTGGAGGATTGGCATGGGGGTTGGAATGAGGTGATCTTTAAGGTCATTTCCAACCCAAACCATTCTATGATTCTGCTTGGTGGGGCTGGACAAGAGATTTCAGAGTCAGGCTGCTCCTAAGTCTTAAGTGGCTCTGTGGGATCCTCTTTTTGGCCTTTACCTGCAAGGACATCGTAGGGCTGGATGCCTTAGGTGAGGCTTTTCAGTGAGTATGGTGTGGATAGGGCTGATTTGGACCTTCAAGGCTTCCTGATATGGACAGAGCCAATTCCTCAGTGAAACTCTCTGGAATCAGATACAGAGTGTGGTGCTCACCTGCGTTTGAGAGGAGGGTCCCATCACCATGAAGCTGCAAGGGACTTCTTTTCGTTTTGGAGGAAGAGGCAGCTGAGCCGTGGTTAGTGAGGAGCTCAGAGAGGCTCTGACTGCTCTCAGGATTTAAAAACACTTCAGGGGAGTCAGAGCCAGCGTTGTGCTGACTTGAAAACAAACCCCAGAGAGCGAGCTGAAATAAATGGCTTCGTCTGGCACTGCGTCTCCTCAGCCTCTTGTAGCAAATTGAAAGCCGGTTCCTGCATAATTCAACACGCATTACTGTGAACAAGGATGTGTGTTGCATCTAAATAGAAGCAGGAGGCTTGTTGAAATGCCCTATTATTGTCAGGCGATGAGGTGACATTTGTAGCAGGTTTAGCAGATGTATGAGATCAGCAGCTCGAGGCCACCGGATGAGGCGAGGGAAGACAGAGGAGGTGCCGTCCTCCCAGCCCTCCCCTGGGAGCCCAGGTGATGGAAAGGCAGGCAAATGGAGTCCCTGACAGACACGGGGTAGAACACAAGCTGTTTGCTGTTAGCCTGGTGTGTTGGGTCCTTTGATTTGTGCCTCTACCCCTTAGTCTGTCTGCACTGAATGCTTCTGGTGACCTGCAAGGACACCTCCACCTGGCCGTGCCAGGCTGGGATGGAGGTGGCAGGGTGATGTAGGAGTTAACACCCTCCTCTCCCACACAGTATCGTGGAGTAGTTTGGGTTGGAAAGATCAAGGTCAAGCCTGCCATGGGCAGGGACACCTTCCACTATCCCAGGTTGCTCCAAGCCCAGTCCAACCTGGCCTTGGACACTGCCAGGTCATCCTCTTCACTGGGCAACCTGTGCCAGGGCCTCCCCACCCTCACAGGGAAGAATTTTTTCCCAATATCTCATCTAAACCTGCTCTCTTCCAGTTTTGAATCCATCCATTCCCCCTTGTCCTGTCACTACATGTTCTCATGCCTGTCACCTTGTGCCGTGGTTCCCTGGCTGCTCTTGGAGCAGATACCTGTCCCTGGACAATGAGGATGGGTTTTCCTCTGCCCCCTGTCCCTGGCTGCTGGGAATCTGTGCTCCTGTGGTGTAAGCACCACCTTGGATGGGCTCCTGACCGCTGAAAGGCAAAGCCTGTAACTGAGAGGTGTTATCCCCATTAGCTCTTAATTGGCCTTTGATGTCTGGTTTCAAGTCACCAGTTTCTGGAAGATGCCTCCAAGCTCCAGTTTTCCAAGAGGATCAGGTGCCCTTTCGTTCTGTCACACTCCAGCACCCTGCCCTTGCTATTTACTGCAGGAGAGGATTTGCTTTCCATGCAGAGGGAAGGTTTCCAGCCCCTCTGTGCCCAGGCAGGGCCCTCTGGATCTACAGGGAGGATACTTTTAGCTGCCTCTCACTCCATGGTGATTAAGTTCTGCCAGGAAGCGCTGTGGTGGTTCCAGGAATTGCCACCTGAGGTGTAATTAAAGGCTGGGCCCCTCGCTGAGGCTTTGGACAGAGCACCAGAGGTTGGGTACAGCTTGTGCTGCCCACAGAGCCCCAGTGCCAGCCTGGGCTGGGGCACTTGCAGCCCAGCTGGTGAGTCCCAGAGATGGTGACAACCTGCCCAGAAGCCACCTCTGGTAAAAGCTTTGGTAAAAACATCTTACTTGCCTAAAATACCCCTTTTGTGGGGCTGTGCAGGCACTTGCTGGGTCAGGTTGTGCTGGAGCATGGACAGATGGGAGCATCCTATAAGTCATGTCCCCTCTGGGGCACACAGGGCTCCATCCCCATCCCCATCCCATCCCATGGGAGCCAGGACGCCGGGTTTCTCCACCTGGATGCTCCAGTTGACCAAACTGAGATGGCTTGAGGTTGGAGACATTCCTGTAGGCTGCACCACAGTTGTTTCCTCTTTTCTCCCTCGGCCAGGTAAAAGCCTGACCCCTGCTCACATCTCCCTCCTCAGGGGAGAGCCTCAGCTCCCTGGGGGTGAGACCCTCCTGCCCTTGCCCCCCTCAGGTAGCTGCTGGAGAGGAGCAGAGCAGGGGGGCCCGTCCCCATAGCGGTGCCAGCCCCTTCCCATCCATCTCTGCACGCAACAGGTGAAAATACTTCGAAGGCGGGTGCCCTGAGCTTGCCAGAGCCTGGTTATTTTAAGCCTGGAGAATGGGAGGTGGTGGCCATGAGGCACAGAGTTTGGGTTTGATGCCAGGGGACAGCAGAGAGGGCTGGGCCAGGGTCTGGGGCACGGCTCTGGGGGGGCAGGAGGGTGACTGAGCAGCATGACTCTTGTTTGTCCAACCTGGGAGAGGGGCTTGCTGTAGCACCAAGTGGTGAGGAATGGCCTTGCAGGGGGAAAGGTTACACTGGTGTTCGTGCCTGCTCTGCCTCTGAATTCACACCCCTTCCCCCTGCAATGCAGGGGTGAAGTAAACACTGCTCCTTCTGCTTTGGAAACTGCTCTTTTAAGGACATGGAAGAAAAATAACTGTGCAGTCCAGGCTGCTAGATATCAGCAGGGATTACGGTGGGAGATGTGGAAGGGCTCATACATCCCTGTCCAGAGAGGTAAACCCTACACACACACTTGTACCAGTGAGCTCTGCCTCAGTCAGGGTTAGACAGGCTCTTCCAGTTCCTAATCACAAGCCCACTTGAGCTGTTAGCAGTTCCTTTAAACAGGGATTTGGTGTGTTTAGGCTGACTGTCCTCCTTGAGAGCAGATGGTTTTTGTTACTGGATAATATTTCAAAGGAAAGGAGTTTTCCCTTTTTTTTCCTGTAATGCCCCCTCTGGTGCTGGTTTATCGAGCTGGGAGATGCTGGCATGGGGAGCCTGCCCTTCCCTGGGCTGGAGGTCCTTTGATTCATCAGTCAGTGTGATGGATATTGCTTCTCAGCACTCCCAGTTCCCGTTTTGGAGCTCGCTAAAAACCATTACAACCCATGTGGTGGAGAAGCCAAATCAACCTCCTCTCCCCGTGACTGATAACATCCACCTCAGGGGTGGCAGGGAGGCAGAAAGCCCCTTCAGCTGCTTGTCCAGCCTCTCCTCTCCTTGCTCTGCCTTCTCCAAGCCTTTCCATCTCTTTTTCTTGGCAGCCCAATGACCCAGTGACGAACATATGCCAGGCAGCAGACAAACAGCTCTTCACCCTGGTGGAGTGGGCCAAGAGGATCCCCCACTTCTCCGAGCTCCCCCTGGACGACCAGGTCATCTTGCTCCGAGCAGGTGAGTGGGATGGGAGTGCTGCATCTCACTGAGACAGGTGTTACCCTTAGATTTAGGTCCTGGCAGCTTGAGAGCCTTGAACTGATCCTGAGTAACAGCCTCTGACCATTCAGTTTCTAAACAGGATTTAAAAAAGCCCCAGGGGACACCGTGTTGCTGAATGGGATCCAGAATGTTGCACCAGCTGCCAATCAGCTGAAAAATGACTTGGCTTCGTGAGGGGCTCAGAGATGGGTGCTGGGTGATTCAAACCAAGAGACTTAACGCTCTGCCTTCCTCCCAGACTGAGACTTGAGAGACCAAGTGGGCTTGGGCCTCCATGAAACTTCATCCAAACTAAGATGTTTGATCATAATTAAAACCAGAAAGGGGAGAAAAATCTATCACCCTCCTTCTCCCACCCACCAAGATGAAAACAAAACTCTCTGGGCTTATTTTAAATTTCCTTGTGCAGCAGGGGGGCTGCAGGAGCAGGATTTGGGAGGTGGAAAGCAGTTTGCTGGATAAAGGGTCTTCCCCCATCGAGTGAATTCAAGCCCCTGCTGCTGTACAAGGATCGTGGAGGGCAAGAAACCAAGAGCAGAGCTCAGGGAGGATGTGTTTTAGGCGTGAAGCTCTTTGTAAGCTGGGGACTTTGAAGTGCCTGGTAGTTTTAAAAGTTCCTCTTGTTTCCCCAAAATTCACTTTCATAGGGAATTCAAGAGGAGAGAACCCTGCAGAGTGTGGCTCCTCTCTCTGCACCCTTCTGGCCTCCAGGTCTCTGTAGAGAAGGTGCTGCTGATCCACCTTGATGGCAGCGTTCTGACTTTTTACCACAGAAAGTGTGTTCCCCCCAAATAAATCCCTGTGAAATCGGGCAGGAGAGTGTTGTAAGAACCAAGTGCAAGGTATTCACATCAGTGTCAGAACTCTTCTGGTCCAAGGTCTGTCCAGATTGCTTCAGGAGAAGGTGTAGGGACTCCAGGGTAGGAAGGTGATGGGATCAGTGTTTTTCCCTTCCCACCACACCAGCTCTAGCTACCTTTCTGTTTATTAGGGCTGACTGTAGCCCAAGTACATGAATCTTTAAACTTTCTGCAATTTTTTACTGACTACCAGCCAGTACCTTGACCCTACACACAGATACCCCGTTCCCCTCACAGCCTCTCTGACATCCTTGACCTCAAGAGTGTCTGGTTGTTTAGGTCACACTGTTTACTGGTGTGTGTTTTCCACTTACTTTACTGAAAGGAGATTTTTTTTTATAGTCACAGTTCATCTCGTGGCTACAGCAGTGGTCTGGGAATGGAAATTTTGGGGGGGTTATTCTTGCTGCAGACTTGGACAGGTCCTGCACCCTCCCAGGGTAACTCCTGCAACCCCTTGGGGAAGGTGCTCCCCTGGCTTTTCCATGGATGTGAGTATTACCAGAACTGGCTCCAGGCCCTCTATGGAATGCACAAAAGTGTGTTTTTGAAGAGGGTCTCTAGAGCCTCTCGTGAGAGTGGATGAGCAGGGAAGCATCTCTGCAGGAATCCTTGAGAGCTTCCTGCAAATATCTCAGGGAAGAGCTGGATTCAGACCAGATTCCCTTTGTGAAGTGGGACCAAAACCCACAACAGCAGTTCCTGGTTTTCCTTTCTCTTTAGAAGAAGCTGAGTGTTCCTGACCTGATGTTCTCCCCCTCGTGCTGGTGCTTGAGGGGCCACTCCGTGGAGCAGGAGCAGAGGGTCTGCAGACCCTGTCACATCCCGAACTTCACAGTGGCTCTAACCCCACGGGAATGAGGTTGCTGAGCACCTGCAGCAGCTCCAGTGGGCTCCCTGCTCCAAGTGTCTCTGCCAGGGCCTCAGATAACCTCCCCCAAGTCTTTTAACCAGTGGCTCTATGTATTATTGAGTGTGGAGAGCGGCCTGCTGAGAACAGCTGCCCATGAAATATTAAGGTATTAAAATTCAGCTAAGAGCGTCAGTCAGGTTCAGCCATGCATCCTGGGAGGCAAAATAAGTGGAGCACGCATCTTTGGATGGGCTGGCAGCAGCTTTCCTCAAATCCTGAATCATTTAAAAATATTCCCTCTCTGAGCTTTTTGGAGGGGAAGGAAACCTGACTTTTTAAGCCTGTTTTCCCCGTGTTTTCTCGTTTCCAAGCTCGCTAGGGCTGAGACAGGAATAGCCTGATGTTTTCTCAGCCTGGCAGAGGATGCTGAGCATTACATCTCTGCAGCTGCAGTTGGTTTTATGGGGCTGGGGGGGAAACTTGGCAGTGAGATGGATTGTCACGATGGTCACTGCGCTGCCAAGGTGCCTTCCCTATCCCAGAGGAGCCAGAGTATCCCTGGAGGCTGCACAGCCACCTTGTTTAGTGAGGAAGGAGTCACACAGATTGAAGAAATCTGCTCTGCTTCTCCAGGGCTTGGGCTCAAATGCAAAAATCTTGGACTAGACTTGTTTGGTCTCTTAACTCAGATTTTCTGCCTGTGGTTACACCTCATTTTTCCTGCTTGTCTCTTATTTTGTGAGCTCTTTGGGGATGTTCCGGTGAAAGGACCGTGTAAAAACAGCTTCCCCATTTCAGCTGGAACATCCCAGCTCTACATGGGAATAATTCAGCTGAAGGATGTTGATTAATTCAGTGCTCCTTCACTGGAATAAGCCCAGCTTGGAATGGATGTTGTGAGCCAGCTCTGGTTTTTGTTGGTTGGAGCCGCATGTGGAGCTGCTGTGGGTCTGTGTGTGATGGCTGGTGGGAGGCACCCCTGGCACCTTCCCGTGGGTCTGGCTCTGGGAGTTCCTCTTCATCCAGGGAACGCAGTTTCTGCAGGCTCCTGGTGCAGTCCCACATCTTCTCCTCCGTTCTCCTTGGGTTTCACGGTGTTGCAATCCCTGTGAAAGTGCCAGGCCTCACCCAGTAAATAGCCAAATAAATGTTCCCGTGATTGGGGTGGAAACATCCTGTGGCCACTTAGGAAAGAGTGAACTTTATTCCTTGTCAACATTTCTAATGGCACAACCCATGGCTGCAGCAGTAGGTAAATACAGCACACACGGACCTTGTGTTTGTTCCAGTCAGTGAGACACGACGTGTTCCTGTGGCAGGAGGGGTGAAGGATTGTTGTGTTGCTTTTCCAGACTGGGGAAAAAAAAAAACAACACTAAAACCAAATATCCTGATGTTTCTGGACCCTGCCAGGCAGCCCTATGCTCTGAACTCCAGGACATGCACTGGCTGGGTAAATCAGCCACGTGATGGGTGTTGCAGAAGAACCGTCTTCCCTTACCAAAAATGCTGCTCCTTGGTTGAAAGTCACCAGAATTTCCACCCTTCAAACTTTGCAGCGTTTCCTCTTGTTGTGGCTTTGTTTCAGGCATTCTTGAGCTGAGCCTGTCATGGATTTAGGAATTTAAAGAGGGGAGCTGGAAGGTGGGGAGGGCCCATCGCCCTTCCTGTCCCTGTAACTAGGTCTGGGCTCAGAGGATGTGTTTCCTATATCTCAAAGTAACACATCCAGTAGGTAATAAGACTAAAAGCTGATTCCCAAGCAGCTATGGAAGCAGTTAGAGGAGCAGTCATGGATGTGGGACACCCCAGTGCAGAGAGCAGACGCAATCCCTCCCACTATTTACGTGGCAGAAGCAGCAAACCCACAAGGCAGAGTTTTCCCGGTGCCTTTTTACAGAGCTGAATGATGGTGAATGAACTCTCGTGCCCTGTTATGGCCTGAAAATGAGCCCAATTAAGCGATAGAAAGCGTTGATAGGTGTGGAAATGCTCGGAGGCAGCGGGTGAGGGCAGAGGGGAGCGCAGGGCTCCACACCCACGCCGAGGTTCACAGCGAGAGGAGCAGGCAGAGCCGTTTGCTGCCGTGTCTGCTCGGTTTATAGAGGAAACTGCTTCCCTTATTAGCATTATATTTTTAGTACATTTGTTTCTTAATGGTTTTTTCCTTCCCTGACATCCAAGAAAAGGCTGGCTCCCTTCTCCCTTCCCGCATCCAGCCCCGTTCCTCTAGCGCGTTCCTCCTCTTTTTAGCACCGGGGAGGTGGTGTTGGTTCCCCAACCCGCTGAGGTGGCTCTAACCTGCAGCCTTGGTTGTTCTCTCCTCCCCAGGGTGGAATGAGCTCCTAATTGCCTCCTTCTCCCACCGCTCCATAGCTGTGAAAGACGGGATCCTCTTAGCCACCGGGCTCCACGTGCACCGGAACAGCGCGCACAGCGCTGGCGTCGGGGCCATCTTCGACAGGTGGGCAGAGGGAGGGAGGATAGATGGATGGATGGATGGATGGATGGATGGGTGGATGGATGGATGGATGGACGGATTGCATCTCAAAACACCTTGCCTGGACATCCCCATCTCTGTCTCTGCACCAAACTGCCTCCGTTCCCCACGTTGCAGCCTCGGAGGAGCCCAGGGCGAGGGTGTCCATCCCACGGCGTGCGTGGAAGTGTTGCGGTCCCTGCTGCAGGCAACAGCATTAAACCCTCCCCTTAAACCTGCAAAACCCAACAGCCCAGAACAGGGAGGAGGCTGCCCAGTGCAAATCAAAAAGCCTCTTTTCATGGGGTCCAGATGCCTTCTAATGTTACGAGGAGGCCACTCCTTTGTTTCTTTTCATCTTTAATTGGACCAAGACGCGATTTTATTTTCACAATTGAAAGGCACCAAAAATACTCAGCAGGTTCCACATGCGTGTCCCGAGGGCTCTTTAATCTCATGCTTTGGGAAAGTGTTTTAAAGCCAGACTTCCAGGGTGTTTGACCCACGGTGTGGCTCCAGACGCCGCTGAAATGCCGATTTCTCTGCCTGACACTCATCTTGAGGCGACTTAGTTGAAAGCAAATCACCTTCGGTGCTGTGCCTTGCAAGGAAATTGTTCTTCAGACCTGGGTGACATCATTTGTTCCTGTGAGGTCATAAGTGCAAGATCATGACTTCCCTGCAGGATCTAACATGAAAAACTGGGCAATCAGTGGAAAATATTTCAAGACCGGCACCTGCACTAGGAGCGAAGGGAGCAATAAAAATTACCGGCAGAGGAAATTACTTTTAGGTACCTGTTGGGGTGGGTTTTTATTATTATTTTTTATTTTTAGGCAGCTTTCTCAGGTGCCAGAGCCTCTCGGTAAATGGATGAAGGCAGTTTTTATGGCCCCTGTTGTATCTCACGGGAACTATTGGTGTTCCTAATGAGCTATTTTTGATAGAGGAGGAAGATGAGGCCACATCCTCAGCTGATACAAGCGAGCACCATGCTCTGGCTTTGTTAGCTGTGGCTGGAGGATCTCACTCTGGCTCTGACCGCCTGGGTGTTCTCATTTCTCTTTAACCCTGACGCCTGTGATTTCTGTGTCCTTTGCAGAGTATTGACAGAACTCGTGTCAAAAATGCGAGACATGCTGATGGACAAGACAGAGCTGGGCTGCCTGCGAGCCATTGTCCTCTTCAACCCTGGTACATGACTGTGTCTGCTCTCCTGTCCCCTCTTGGCTGATGCTCTGTCCTTTTGGCACTTTTTCTTCCCTGTAAATCTCCATTCCAAGTAGCTGAGGGCACCCCGTTACCAAGAACAGGGCAAGAAGGAAGAGAGGCGAGGATGAAAGCTAAATTAAGTGCTGCATGTGCTCTGCCACCTTACAGGCATGTCCTGTGCAGCTCAGGGGTGGATCTGGATCCTTACCAGTGCTGCTCTCCATTCCTCCCTTTTGCAGAATCACAGAATGGTTTGGGTTGGCAGCACTTTAAAGTTCATCCTTTCACACCCCCTGTCATGGGAAGGGACGCCTTCCACTATCCCAGGTTGCTCCTTGAACACTTCCAGGGGCAGCCACAGCTTTTCTGGGTAACCTATTCCAGTGTCTCGCCACCCTCCCGGGGAAGAATTTCTTCTTAGTATCCAATCTAAGCCTACTGTCTTTCAATTTACAGCCACTCCCCCTCGTCCTCTCAGCTTGCCCCCCTTTTAGAGTGACTCTGTGAGAAGAAAGTTCTAGTGCATGAGGGAATTATCCCTGAATCGAAACAAAATTGAATCTAGACATCCTTTAAGGGAAAAGTACAGATTAGAGCAGTGCTAGAGCACGGACATTATTGTCTCTGTTTCCTGATCTCATCCTCCAGGGGGTTTTATTACCCTTGTTTCTGGAAAAGCCCTTTGCAGACCTGAAGAGGGTGAAAGGCATGAAATGTGCTCATAAAATACACAAGAACTTGAACATTTGTCAGCAGTTTGCTTAGTTCCACAGACTCCAGCAAGGTTCATGCTGCTCGCTTTTTCCCCCCTGGCCCCAGCTGCCCGAAGGGAAGAAGGAGGTTCAGTGCCAGGGCTTGTCTCCAGCATTTTGGGGAGCAAATCCCTGTGCAGCAGGAGCCAGCTGGCAACCTGCACATACCTGCACAGCTCTGCTTGGAGGGTGTCTCTGTGTTTCAGAGCAGGTCAGTCCAGAGCAAGAAATCAGATGGAAGCCAAGGACAGACCTCCACAGCCACCCCTCCCCTCCCTTCCCTGCCCTCTCAGGAGCACAGTTTGTGCCCAAGCACGGCTCCTTCCCTGGATTTTCCCACCAAACCCAGGCCAGGCCGTTTCAGCAGGGTTTATTGCTGTTTCTTGGGTTTGTTTTTCTTCTTGACTTTTTTTTTTTATTATTTTTTTTATTCCCCCCTCTCTCCTTGTAATCACCAGTAATTTATTGTCTGTAATTTGGGATTAGCCGTATATGGTAAAAGAAGGGGAATCTGGAGAGGTTCCCGTGGCACATGTGCTTGGGGATATCGATTTCTTGACTGTCCCTTTCACCCTACTAAAAACAGATCCTCGCTGTGTCACGGGGGACCTGCCAGAGCCGGGGCTTCTCCTTTAGCCCCACCACAGGGCTTGTGCTGGAGGGAGAAATCCCACAAGCTCAGGACTTGAGGGGGGCTGAAACCCTTAAAATGAAGGACCACTGAAAGCAGTTAAGATGGTTGGAGTGAGGGTATGAGGTGGAATAAACCAGATCTGCAGTGACAGGGCAAACCCTTGAGGGCTTGAATGCTCCCCAGGAGTTGTTTGGTACTGCCCCCAACACCCAGGGCTCAGACCCTGCACCCACACTCTGCCCTGGTCTGGTGGTGCTGGGAATGATGGAGGAAGCTGGGGAGCTCATGGGGGGCCCTTGCCTGCCTGGAAAAGCTGGAGATTTTTTTTTTTTTTTTTTTTTGGCTGATGGTCTTTTTGTTGCCTTTCAGACTCGAAAGGTCTGTCGAACCCGGCCGAAGTGGAGGCGTTGCGGGAGAAGGTGTACGCGTCGCTAGAGGCTTATTGCAAACACAAATACCCCGACCAGCCCGGGAGGTGAGTCCCCCTGTGCCCACTCCTCCTGCAGCCTCACAGCCCAGGGAAACCCCCTGTGAAGGGTGCTGCATCCTGGGGCAGGTCTGAGGGATGTCCTCGGGGTCACACCAGCACGCAGCTGCCGGGTCCCTTCCGTTTGGGGCTCTCCGTTCCCGGCTCTGCTGGGAGTGAAGAATTCTCTGGCAGATAAACCCCTCATTTCTACCTGTGAGCACCCTCAGAAAATCCCCCTGAGCAGTGCAGAGAGGTCTTTATTCCCATGCCAGTAAATCCGTGCCGGCCAGGACAAGGTGGGCAGACCTGAGGAGCCCCAGCTCCCGCGGCCGCAGCAGTGGGATGAGCACATGTGGGAAGGGGGTATCGTTTCCCTTTTGGAAACCACGGAGAGCAAACCACAGCGAAAATAAGACTCACATGGAGTTAATTTTCGGTGGCAGATGAGCATCATTGCTGGGAAGTGAAAGCCTCAATTGATGCTCTTTTCTCCCCTCCCCGCCTCCCCCAATCCAGCTGGGAATGGGAGGGGGAATTAGGAATGCTTTCCTGGACGGCTCCGGAGCTGAGTGGGCGCATTTTCCCAGTTACAGCCTGAAGCTGGCAACTGCCAGTTAAGTTACTGACAGCTTTTTGAGAAAGCAAGCAAAGCAGTGGAAACTGCTACTGGTGGGGGGATATTGGGAAAAACAGCCCAAGCGACTGGGATTTGCATGTCACCTGCATTCCTGGTCTTGTGTGTCTGGATAAAAATAAGGAAGTTCTCACAGTAGTGAATGCAGTGGGCAGATCATGCCAATGGATGAGGAGGGGAAATGAGGGATGAGCACAGAGCACAGAGGAGGGGCGGTTACCTCTCCTTCCCCAGGTGGTTTGTGTGGACCCCAGGCCAACTCTCAGGCCGACTCCTCTTCCAAAAAGCGTTATTAAATTGCGTTTCTGAAGCAAATCCAGAGCCAGAGCCTGCACTTTGGCTGTTGTGGTGTTGCGGAAGAGCTGTGCTCACACCTGGAACGGGGAGAACTGGCCAGGAGCTCTCCTGGATCGTTCCCTGGTATCCACAGCCAGGTTGTGCTGCCCTTGCACATGCTGCTGGACAGGGGTGGGCAGGGCACTGTCACAGGGACAGCCCTGCTCTTCATCACCCCAAACACCACCAAGCTGCCATGCATGACTGAGCACAGTCACTGAACCACCAGTCCAAACCAGTTCCCCAGGGCTCTGCCTCCGTGCTCAGCGATGTGTAAGGGAGTGTTTTAGGGCCGGAAGCTGCACCAGGGGCTCTGGAGTTTAATCTCTCACTGGCTTTGATTGACCTTGGGCTAGGGACCTCTTTGTGTGTCCTGAGAGCCATGACAGGGCACTGCTGACCTCACCCCGTGTCTCCTACGGTGCAGGGCAATGGTGGGATAATCCCAGGTGGCTCGGGAGGGTTAACTCACGGGCTGGGAGTCCGGGAGTTGCACAAGAGCTCCGCGAAGTTCTCAGGAACTCTCTCCATCCTCCTGGTCTCATGGCACAATGTGATCACCATCTGAGGCTGGAAACAAGTTCTTCCTGTGGTTGAGCAAGCTCCTGCTCGAGCCACGACGGGTGCCTTCCCCTGCTCCACGCTGTGGGATCGCTGGGCTTCCCACCACTTCAGGTGCCTTCCAGTGCAGAGTTTGATCTGAGTCCCCATCCAGCAAGAGCTTGGGAGCACCCTGTAAACACCAAAAGGGAACTCCTCTGCAGCAGCAGGGCAGAGAGAGGCATTCTTAGGAAAAACCCATCCTGGCTCCCCCCACCTTGCAGCCCCTGCTGCTCCACAGGGTGCCTACGTGACACCCAGCAGCCGCAGGGAGTCGGGAATCAGGGCTGTTTTCTCCCCTCCCAGCCCCCAGCCCTGGCACAGTTGTGCTCCGGGCTGGTTATCTCACAGTTAAACATATCCGAGGGCTGGAGCCATCATCTGGTTTGGTTTAAAGTGAAACTTCCTGAATGGGATGGTAGGACTGATTTGTTTTTCCTGGCTCTGCTCCCGCTGTTCTCGCCAGCTCAGCAAAAAAAAAAAAAAAAAAAAAAAAAAGAAAGCAGGGAGAGAGAATTGTGCATGCATGTGTAATATCTGTGTGTTTGTGCATGTCTCTGTGTGTGTCTGTGTTTTCTGGAGGGTCCCCTTCTCTCTGGGTCTTTGCTTATGTTCAAACCCTGATTTTTGTAGCAGGAAAAGCAAATAACTACAGGACATTAAAGGGCTTTTTTGTTGTAAAGGGGATCACTCACTCAAGGGCCTTGTAAGCAGGAGGTGGTACTGGGAGGTGACATCCAGTTGTCACTCAGGGTATGGGCAGGCAGAGTGGGGCCACCCCAGGGTGCTCCAAAGCACCCTTCAGGAGCTGGTGGCTCTCTCCTGGCTCTGTAGCCTCTTGTCACCCTCAGACCCCAGCACACAGCAGCTTTTCCTTGGTATGGATCCATCGGGCTTGTCTCCACCCCAGCTGGCTCCTGCAGTGCTGCTGGCTCTCCCCAGCCCTCCTGGCTCTTCCCTGCCCATCCATCCAGCCCTGCTGCCTGTCCTTCTGCCTGTCAGCTCTTGCTGGCGTCACGAGGGTGACCTGATAGCATCTACCCCGGGCAGGGCAGGCTGGGGAGAAAGGGCTTTTGTTCTGCTGGGGCTCCTTACTGGGCCTGGAGAAGGGGAGAACCTCATGTCCTGGATGGTTTGCAGGGCTCCTTCCAACTTCTGTGTCAAAGCCCTTGTCTCCTTCCATTGGCTTCACCCTTGAGGTGCCTGCAGCCCGTCTGTCAGCCAGGTTTCTGCTGTGCCAGCAGCCCCAGGGCTCAGCTGCAGCTGAGGATGGCCAGCAACCCCACTGAGGGCTGGTGGAGCTGCCTGGGAGGTTCCCAGTGCCTGCAGGAAAGTGCCAAGCCAAGTGCCAGCTAACACCACTCACCATCTCCTCCATCCCTTTCCCGGCCGCTTGCCCTTTTCCCTGGCCAAAGATCCAGCTGCTGAAGCTGTTTGCACCTCTGCCTGTGCCAAGGCTGGCCCCATGGTGCCTCCTCCCCGTGGCTGTGATGTGGGGGACCCCACGAGCATCTCAGGGGGCTCGCTGGGTGGTGGTGCCCATGCACGAAGCCAGTGGTTTCACCCCAGTCCGGGGCTGACCTTTCATTTCTTGTTTTACCCTCTCAGCTCAGCTATCAGCACGTGTTTGTTGTGGATATCCACCGTGGCTGCCTGATCTGTCAAGGCTGGGGACATAATTAATGATTTCTCTGCACAGCTCAGGGCGTAGCCCCGTGTCTTTGGCAGCAGGAGGCCGTGTCTGCCTCCCAACCCTTCTGAGCTTTGGGGGGCCGGGTGGAAGCAGGGCTGGAGGTGGGGTGTCTGACCGTGCACGTGTCTCCTGTCCCCCCCAGGTTTGCGAAGCTCCTGCTCCGCCTCCCAGCCCTCCGGTCCATCGGCCTGAAATGCCTGGAGCACCTCTTCTTCTTCAAGCTAATAGGAGACACACCCATCGACACCTTCTTGATGGAAATGCTGGAAGCACCCCATCAAATGACTTAGAGAAACTGCTGCTGGGTCAGTCCCTCGCCCGGCCTGGGGGGGTCCCGCGGGGCCCCTTCCTCCGCTTTCCTCCTCCTCCTCCGCCGCCGCCGCCGCCCCAGCCCGTCCCTCCCTCCTCACCCCAGCGCCGGAGGCACCGTCTGATCCGGGGGGACCCCCCCGCCGTCCTCGCCTCCTCGTCGCCTTCACCCCTGTCCGTTTGCTGTCACTGCTGCATCTCCAGACCTGCTCGCTGGTCCCCTGCGCTAGATGTAGAGAAGTGGGAGCGGAGAGAGCTTGCCCCCCCCCCCCCCCCACCCGGCCCCACGCCGTGCCACGAGTTTTGGGATGAGCCACCAGCCGGGCTTGGCATCGCCCACCCCCACCCCACTCCGTGGGTGCCCCCCGGGGCAGGAGCGGGGACACGGGGACAGTCCCAGCCCTTTGGGGGCAGTGGGGTTTGGACAAGCTGAGGGGAGTGGCTGAACTCGCCGGATTGCAGCTGGCTATTTTCAGAGGATGGAGTTTTTTTGAAAAAGAGAAGAGGAAAAAAAAAAAAAAAAAAAAAAAAAAAACCAACCCCTCAAAAAAAAAAAATTCTATTTTTGGTTTCTAACTATTATTAGTAGTCTCGGTAGTTACTTTGCGGAGGGAGAGGCGGCCCGGCCGTGCCCCGTGAATGAGTCACCCGTGGCTGCACAGAGCCTTCTCCTTCCAGTTCAAAGCAGAGGATTTGGGATTGAGCTGAATCCCCCCTACATAAAACACGGGAACCGGTGGCACAGGGAGCTGGGTCACCCTCTGTGCAGAGTGTGCACCTCAAAACTCCCCCTCTGCCATCCCCAAGGGCAGCTGGGCATCGCCGCTCTTCCCAAAGATGCCTCTGCGCTGGGTGTGGAGCTGCCCACGCGGAAAGAGCCGGCTGGAGCACTTGCTTTAAGGCTGCCAGGGACTCCCTGTCGCCCTTCCCCAGCTCATGGGGGCCTGCTGGGACCCCTGCCCTCAGCACAGCATCCCGGCATGGCCCCAGAATCCCAGCATGGCCCCAACATCCTGGCACTGCCCCAGCATCCCAACATGACCCCACTCAGGGGTTTCGGCTCACCCAGGAGGCTGCTCCTGTTGTTTCAGCCGTGGAAAACACTGCAAGGCAACAATTAGTGGGAGTGCTTGGCCAGGCTGGTTAATTGCAGCTGTTAATTAGTGGTGAAGCAAGAACAGGGCTCCCCCTCCCCTGAATCTCCCCCGTCGGGCACAGATGTGGGGGCTGAGAGGTCCCAGCGGGGTGGGGAACACAGCAGCACCCACCCCTCTCCTGTCTGGGATACTGAGAGCGCCAAGAGCACCTTGGCTTTTGCACAGTCCTTTCCTTGAGTCTTGGTGTGACAGCAGGGAGATGGACAAGTTTTTGGGGATTAGGGACGCGGTTCCAGGAATGTACTCGCACCCCACAAGATGGGATTCCCCAGGGAATGTGTGGCGAGAGGTCAGCCAGGGATCCTTTCACCCTCACCAGGGGTCTCCAGTGCCTCACCAAACACATGAGTTGGAGTAAAAACAAAGCAGAGCAAGCGGTGAGGGATGTTGGGAAGGGTTTTTTCCCCTTGGCAGGATGGACTGTCCCAAACACACCGTGGGACAAACACTGCGAGCCAAGAATGAGGTGACTGTGGTTGGCCTGTGGCCAAGGACTTCCCCACCGCTTCCATGTCCTCTCTGCTTTAAAACAGCAAAGTATTTGGTCCCAAAAGTCCTCTTCTTGCTTCCCATGGGTTGTGGCTGGTTGAAAACACCTCCTTCGTGCCCGGGCAGGGATGGAGCAGCACCCACCACCTCACACCTCTGGTTCTGGGGGGACACAGTTGCCACCTGCCTGTTGCCACCCCACCTGGCAGCTGGAGTCCCCATCTCCATCCCCTGCAGCTCACCAGGCCATCTCACTGCTACAAAAAAATACTCAGGATTTCAGGTCAGAACTTCCCCCCCCAGGCTGGCCCGAAGTGGCAAATCCGCAGAGGCAGGGAAAGTGTTTTGGCTGTGTTTCCCCAGCAGCCTGCATGCCGCCGAAAATATTATTAAACAGCTTCACCCTGCAAGAATTTGCCAAGAAAACTAGGCAAGAGAGATGAAATCTGGAAAGGGTGCCAGGAAACACGAGCAGGCTGTTCCCTGCCAGCGTGAGGCTGGCGCAGCCCTTTGGGGGGTGCAGGGAGGTGTCGGCTCCCGGCAGGAGCTCAGCCCAGAGCCCACCCAGCCCCTGGGCAGACCCCAGCCCAGCTCTTCCAGCAGAAAGGAGCCTGGAACCTGCTCGCCAGAGAGGATGAGGATGCTTTGGGAAAGTTGGTGGTTATTGCACTAGAATAAACCCGCTGTCCTTCTCTGTTGGGTGGAACCACTTTCTTTTCCTTGTGGATGGCTTGGAAGGGGCTGTTTGGTGCTGGGTGCTGAGCTGTGGTGGCTGCAAGGTGCTGGGCTGCACGGTGGGAGCTCCTGTCCCATCCCATCTCATCCCATTCCATTCCATTCCATCCTGTCCCTTCCCATCCCATCCTATCCCATCTCATCCCATCCTGTTCCATTTCATCCCATCCCATTACATTCTGTCAGATTTATCACGTTCCATCCCATCTTGCATTCCATCCCACCCCATCCCATCCGATCCCATCTCATCCCATCCTGGTCCATCTCATCTCTCCCCATCCTATCCCATCCTACCTCATGCCATTTAATCCATCCTTTTCCATCCCATCCTGTTCCATTTCATTCTGTCTCGTCCCATCTCATGTCATTGAATCTCATCCCATCCCATCACACCCCATCCATCCCATCCTGTTTCATCCCATCCCATCCCATCCCATCCCATCCCATCCCAT
>NW_020955397.1:810670-880308 GCF_003031625.1 Empidonax traillii | reverse complement strand
TGTCTTTTGTCACGTATATCCGGCGTTCCCGCAGGTCTGTTTTACTGTGAAATCACTACCGTATATTATTATTCACTTTAAAAAGAAAACAAAACCAAAAAAAGGGTAAAAAAGAAAAAAACAAGAGAAGAATTGCTGCTGGAAACGCCAGAACAATTGTATTAGAGTTGTGGGGGAAAAAAAATGAGGAAAAAAAAAAAAAAAAGAAAAATGAAAACGGAGAAAAAAAAAAAAGAGAGAAAATATATGAGCATTTTAAAATATAACCCGGTCCAAGACCTCTTTTGTTCTTCACTGGTGTGTGCTGAGTTATTCATTCAGGTGGGGGGGTTGTCCCCAATGGTTGTCCCTTCTCACTGCCAGTCCAGTGAATCCAGCCTGGAGTGAGTTCACCCAGGGCAGAACCACAGGGAGAACCCCCAGCCTCAGCCAAAGAGACTTCTTTCCTTTTCCTCAGGTGTTTTCCACGAGTGATTTTCCTGTCCCTTTGACATCTCCAGCTGATCCTGCTGGGGACCTGATCGCCCCCTGCAACGTCCCCATTCTCCTCCCTTTCCAGTGGGACAAGTGGCCACTGTGGCCACTGTGATGCCCAAGGCCGGGCCCCCGGAGGGATGTGCCAGCCTGTCCCTGCCTGGATGGATGGCACTGAGGTGACCAAGGCCACCCTGGGCACATCAGGGTGATCCTTGTGCCGTGGCAGCACGGGAGGTGCTCAGCTCTGGGCAGACCCCGGGGCGTGGAGATTGGGCAGCACCTCCAGCCTGGTGATGATGAGCGCAGTGTGTGTGGACGAGTGTTTTCCAGCCCCCATCCCTGCCGGAGTTACCCCACGGAGCAGGAACAGTGGGTGGGAGAGCAGGAGCCGTTAGCGCTGGCCTTCCCTTAACCTGGATTTGTTGCCAGGTGCAAACAAGATTGAACTTGCTCTTGGGTTTACAGCGCAGATAAATCCTCCCCCGACGGCTGCAGAGCCGGTCAGATGGAGACGGCAAATCAGAGTCTCAATTTGGTTAGTGACGATCCCTGCGTTTGCAGCTTGGCCGCGATATTTTTTCATTTGGGAAGCGCTGGGAGGCGGCTTTTGGAGGGCAGGGGAAGGGGCACGGCAGGTTATCCGCCTTGGCAGCGATCCGCTGCTCCCCAGAGCCGCCCGTTCCCACTCCCTGCCCCATATTTTGGAAGCCCCCAGGGACGCGGGAGAGCCCGCCCGGCCACGCTCCCATCTGCCGGCTCCCGCTGCAGAGGGTGCTTATGTGTCCCGTTAACCTCCGGGCAGCGGTTTGTGTTTGGAGAGTAAATATTTACCTCCCTTCCTGAGGGTTTTTGTCCCCCCCCATCCCCCGGGTGGAGCGCGCTGGGGTCTAGGGGGCAGCGCTCGCCGGGATGCGCCGCGGGCTGCCCGGGGTCACTGCTGCCCGCGGCGCTCCAAAACCACGCTTTGCTTTGAAAATCGGGTTTGCTTCTATATTTAACGATGCTAATAACAGAAAGAAAAGCAAAGCCAAGCTGGCCACTGTGGTATTTTATTTTATTTTATTTTTTAATTATTATTTTTTCTTGTCTTCGGTTGCTGCTGTGTTTCCTGCTGCGTTTTCTGCTGCTCCCCGACACCAAGGGCGGGGGGCATTCCCAGCGCCCCAAATCTGGGAAAGGGCTCTGCTCCCCCCTCCTCTGCTGCCGGCGGGGGAGGAGGAGGTTTGCACCTTGGCCAAGTTGTTGCTGTTTTTCCAGCTTCTGCGGGGATCAAAGTGCCTGTTTTGACTCTCCTCCTGATTCCTTGATAAGAGAAGATGATTGTAATGCAATTAAAGCATCTCACACATGCAATGGCTTTGGGCTTTTGTTGTGTCTCCGGGCTGGGTGTGCGCAGGATTCACCCTTGCCCTGTGAGCAGCATGGAGACAAGGAGCTCAGGGACAGCACACACAAAGGGGCCCGGAGCCCTCTGGTTTATCAGGAGCCTCCTAACACCAGATTTCCTTAAACCCTGAGCTCTTGGAGACGTGGGATCAGGAGGATACTCCAGCTTCCCCTTCAAAATGCTATTCCTGGTCCTCTGGGGGCTTGAGTGGATGGAGAGTGGGAGATGCTGTGTCGGGGGGTGCAGGGCATTCTCGGGGGGGCTCGCTCTTGGAAATACATCTTGCTTGGTGGCACCGGTCTGGCCACTTAATTTCTGTGCATCCCCCGCGCTGACAGAGATGGAGTGAGGCGTCAGCAGAGTGTTTTGAAACCCTTAAGAGAAGGGCTGTGATCCCGGCCCTCTCCGTGCCTCGCTTTTGCAGCGAGGAGGGACTCTACAAATAAATACAGACAGATGAGCTCTTTCACTGGTAATTTGTCACTTCATAATTGCCAAAGAAAAGCAGGTTAGTTTTCTCCTCCTGACCTCTCTCAAGTGGCCTTTTCACCCCAGCTGGCCCCGGGGCCGGGGTCAGGGTCCCGCCGTGCCCCCTCGGGGCAGCCCCCGCCCGCGCTGGGGCCGCAAAGGGCACCTTGGCCTTCTGAGGCACGTTTTCCAAGTGACATTTCCACGGGTGTCCCCATGGCATCACCAAGCCGCAGCAACACCCACCCCCAGGCACGTCCCTCGCCACCTCGCCCCTGTGTGGGTGGGAATGGGAGCAGATGGGAGCACTGGGAGAGCTCAGAGGACCTGGATTTCAGGGTCACACTCTGTTTCAAGTAGAATTTGGGAGTTCGAGCTGTGGGGACACACCGTGAGATCCTGCTAAACCGCTCCCTTGCCCCTGTGCTTTCCTCTCCATCCTTGGGCCAGCGTCCTGCGAAGCCCCCGAGGGCCGGCGTGACCCGTCCGAGCAAAGAGCAAAGTGCTGCTGCCATCTCCCGACTGGAGCGAGCCCTGCCCGGGATACCCTTTCCCTGCCCGGGATCTCGCTTCCCTTCCTGGGATGCCCACTCCCCTTCTTGGGATGCCCACGCTCCTGTCCAGGTTCCATTTCCCTGCTCGGAGCAGCCCCAGGACTGGAAGAAAACAATCTGTACTGGAAAATGGGGTTTGTTGATCTATTACTCTTATTTGACATCATCCTGGAAGGCTTCAAAGATCAGGAAGCAAAGCTCTCCCTCTCTCTGGTGTTCCATGGTGCCCAACATCGGGTCCTTCTAAGCAGCTTTCTGATGCTGAAAGATGCTCCAGTCAACCCCATCTCCTTCCCTCCTCCTTGCCCTGACTCTGAAATTTCTGTCCTGGTCCTGAAATTTCTGTCCTGACTGAATCTTCTCGCTGAGGCAAGTTGGACAGAGATCAACAGCCCAAACACTGCATCTGAAGCATTTTAACTCATTTCCCCCCTCAGAGCACCAACCCTGCTCTCCCCTTGCAGTCTGACAAAGGGTTAACAAACCGCTCAAGCAAAGCATTGCCTAAAACGAGGATCTTTCATTTCCAAAGAGCCCCAGATCCCGAGGTACAGGCGAGAAATACTGGCCACAAAAATTTTTGCATCTCTCTCCCTTTACAACGCTGGCAGTGAAAACCTTGTTTGGCTTCGCAGGCAAGATTTTCCATACCGTGCTCCAACGCAACTCAATTCCACTAAGCCCACATCTTGTTTTTCTTCTGACAAAGTGAGGTATGATTCTTGGCTCGGTGGTTCTCTGCTGTGGAAGACTAAATGAAAAGATGCTTTTAAAGCTCATTCACTCAACACTCAACCCAAAACCCAAGGGGAGGGTCAAATGGAAATTCGCTAAAGTTATCAGCCAGGCTTTTTGCTGAATTTCTTTTATGAAAGAAAGAGCTGAAGAGCATTAAATGAAGACACAAGTGTTTGCTGGGATGCTGTTAAAGGTAGAAGAGCCTGATGAGTAAAGCAGCAAGGCCATTTAATTTATTTTCTTATAAAAAGCTTATGTTTGAGTCACTGTGATTCCTGAGGACTCAGCTCTCAGGGTTCATTTGTCTGGACCTTTTAATTTATAACATAAAAGCACCCTGCCTTGTAATAAGAGTAGCCATGTCCTTCACAAGGTAGGAGCTGCCTTGTATGAGTTCACTGGAGAGCTGGAGAGAGCCAGGAGGGAGGTGAGGGGATGGAGTGGGAATTGCCTGGCTCAAGGTTGGCCAGCAAGCCAGCAGACTGGGGAGAGCATTCCCACCCTCCAGAGCCTCCCACCATCCTCCTGCTTTGCTGCTTGGGAATTTTGCAGGCTAGACTCTGTTCCTGGGGCTCCCTGTCCTTTCCTGCCTGGGAATTTTGCAGGCTGGACTCTGTTCCTGGGGCTCCCTGTCCTTTCCTGCCTGCTCAGGGGGTCGCTTTCCACTTGTCCTGCTGGTGGTGGGTCCGGCACAGCCACCGTCACTGGAAGGTTGTGGGGCCCCAAGGACACTGTGACACCAGGAGGAGCTGGAGGAGCTTCATCTCAGTGGCAGGGAAAGTGATCTCCAGTGTCCTGGAAGAGCCTGGAAGAGGGTTACACCACATACCTTTCCTCAGCCTTGGACTGGCAGTGAAATGAGCTCTGACCACGATGTGCCACAGCACAAGCAGAGAGGAATGGCACTGCCCTCCTGCCCTGGGTCTCTTGCCCCCCCATCAGCCACCAGCCAGCCCATCATCCCTGCCCCATTCCTGTTCCATTCTTGCCCCATTCCTGTTCCATCTCAAACCCATCTCTGCCCCATCTCTGTTCCCTCCCTGCCCCATCCCTGTTCCCTCCCTGCCCCATCCCTGTTCCATCCCTGCCCACGCACTACAACCAAGCAGGGAGGCTGACAAGGCCGGGTTGGGAGGGAGGGCTGCTCCTGTGTGTCCGTGGCCATCAACATCTGCCTCCCCTCCCAGCTCCCTGCCTGAGCACACACACCAGGACGTGGGTTCCTGGGCGATCCGAAGACATTACCTAATCCTCTGAAACTGGATCCTCCCGTCAGACTCCGGTTGGATGAGAAAAGCTTGCTCTGGCCTGTCTGTTCCTGCTCCAAAAATGTTTCCCTCCTCATGGCAAAGAACGTGCTGTGCCCAGTTTCCTGCTGTCTGGAGGGTGGAGGTGGGTCCCCAAAGACCCCACAGATTAACCCCTGCCTGGAAGGGTTTGGTCTTCATGTGCTGATAAATCTTGTTTATTTTCTGCTGGAAATTCCCACCTCTCCAGCCTCAAACTCTCTGCCTTGCCCCTTGGAAGAGGTTCACTGACAGGAGATTCCTTCAAGCTCATCAGAAGAGTTCACCACGAGTTTCAAAGCCAGACCAGTGCAGTTCAGCTGGTTTTTAGCTCTGACCTTACAGGGCCCCATGTCCCCATGCACAAACCAGACCGTTCTGGTGACAGCAGAGAGAGTGGGGGCGATCTCGGGGGCCAATCTGTGGTAAGGAGCCAAGGATGAGCCACATGAAACATTCCCCACTTGCAGAGCCATTTGTACATCCAGCTGGCTGTGGATTCACTGGTGCCTAACATGAAATGCTCCCAGAGGAGAAGAATCTGTAGTGGTGTAAGTGAGAGGGTGCAACAAGGACCACCTGTCCAGGGCATCCTTGCTTGGACCCTGCAGGTAGGGATTTAGGAAGACCCTCTGGATGGCTTGGTGGGGTGTGCACAGCCTGTTTCAGCCTCCTTGATGGGTTCTGGAGGCTGTGTGAGCGTCTCAGCCTGCTGACAGACGGGAGGAAGGCCGGCAGGAGACACAATTTGTGGCTGGCTATTTGCTGTTGTCACTCCGAACCATTTTACCTTACGAGGCAATAAAGATGAAAGCCAATAATAAGCAGCCAGCCATCATTTGAGGGGGGAAAGGCTGTAATTTACCGTGCCAGGGCTGCAGGGAGTCCATCTGAGGCCGGGGTTATTGACAGCAAGACTGGATGGTTTGATTCTCACAGTACTTACGTGTGCTCAGAGCAGTTGAGGGTGACATTTTTAAAATCTAAAAATATATAGCCGGTAGCAAACTTCCAGCAGCATGGAAGGGGGGAGGAGGAGGAGGATTTATGCCCAGAACATTTTGAACTTTAAAAAAAAGTGTGTTTGTAGAAAAGGTTTTCAAGGGGTTGCAAGAGGGGAGCAGGCCCTGGGCTGCTGCTTGGCTGGGGGTGTCGCTGGGGATGGTGGGTTTTGCTGAGGGTCCTTGTCCAGGGCAGTGCTGTCACATCTTCCTGGGGGTGTAAATTGGGATATGATTGATCCTACTCTGCGGTTCTTGTCCCTTAGCTGGACCAGGTGGTGGCTGAGAGTGAACCCAGCCATGGTAGGAGCAGGCATGTGCCCTTTGCTCTGGAGCAGGAGACAGGGCTGTCACACAGCTCCATGCAAACACAAAAGGAATTTTAGGTTTTCAACCTCAAAGGAAGATGACTTGGATTCTCATTTTCTCCTGCTCAAAATAAGCAGTAACCTTGCTGAAAACAACACTTGCCCTGGGAGTACAAGGGCTTGATTCTGCAAATCTGGGGAACCCTATGATTAAGAGATGTCATAGACTCCTTCACAAGGAGGTTCAATCCATCCTTCCCTTCAAGCCATCGTCCTGTGGGGGAGGGAGGAGGTGGTTTCAGGAAACACAACGAATGACTAATCTCTCTCCTGCCTCTGCCAAGGGAGAACAACCAGCCCCACGAGCATCCCTGCTGCTTGCAAGAGCTCTGGGGTGTCAGCAGGGTTATGATTTATGGCAATCAATCCATCAACCTTATTTATAGCAGCAGCTCTATGCGAGATTTCACACATGAAGATTGGATCCTTCTCTGGCCTCACTCCTGCCAAAGCTGCCTCTGGTCCCCCCGGCCTCCCTGAGGGCCTTTGCCACGTCTCTGCCATGCCCATGTTGGGAGGTGCCTTTCCTACCCCATTCCAACCCACTTTTTCCATCTTTATTGCCTCTATTAGAGCATGTTCTCACAGCCAGAGGTTTCCAGGGCAGTGGGAAGTGGATGAGATGGGAAGGGAGATGTTAACTCCTGCCTGCAGTGCTGGGCAGACACAGAGCTTTCCTTCCTACCAAGAGCGTGGGGGCTGCAGTTTCTTCATTACAAATGTGATTTTCACCTCTGCAAAAAGCCCTTTTTGACTATTCAAAATATTTTCCTGCTTGCCAACTGTTGTTGTTTGGGCTCTTTTCCATCCTGCTGGTATTTTGCCTGTTTGTCCTGCTGCTCCTGGACGACTCGGTGTCCGCTGGTCCACGCAGGCTAGCACTGGTACCCAGGACCTCAGGATCTCCCAGTCATCTGGGAAACTCTGTTTTCGTCTGGTAGCTAAGGGAGGGCTTCTAATCTGCTTTCAAAACTGTGATTCAGATACAGCCCCGAAGGTTCAGCAAACATATGGCAAATAAAGGGAATGAGCACGTAGGAACGAGCCTGTGAACCCCTGATCCTGTGAGAGGAGAAATGAGCGGGGGTTTTGGTGATTGCAATTATGTTTTCTCCCTGATTAATTGGGAATGGGCACCCTGGAAACCTTTTTTTCCCTGTCATAATACACGGTGACAGTGAGGGAAAGTGTTGCAGCCCCTGTTTGGAGCTGAACATGCTCCCAGTGGTTGGGTCAGCCCCGTTGCTGCGCCGTGATGAATGGAGCCCTGGGACCTGCTGCCTGTAACAGCCAAATCACTTACCTTGGAAATGCAAACCTTATGGAGAGGGAATCAATAATTTCTGGAGCCTGGGCTCCGCTGACACGCGGCCCGAGCCCGCAGGAAATAAACCCTTTGTTAATCTTTCTCGAGAGGCACACGCAGCCCCCTATAAAAAGCTTCTGAAGTAAGTAACTAATTACAGGCTGCACGAGGCTCCAGTCTGTCACCCCCGACAGCTCTGTGGGAGAAGGAGCTGTGCTGCTGCTGGCCAGGATGATGGACGAGTGTGCACGAGCTCCTGGCTCCGCTCTGAAAGAGGGAGAATTAATGGGCAAATAAATTACAAATCAATTATTAAACCTTAGCAGCGTGCAGGGCCCTGCTCAGGCCGGGTATCAAATATACATTTCTAATTAACTCAGCAACTCTTGTCTAATGTGCACTGGATGCTGCCTGCTGCCTGAAATAGGAATTTTTGTCATGCACTCTATTTAGAGTATTTTATTTCTCCCTTCTTGCCTGGAGAGGCAGTTGAGGCTGCAAGTCTGTAAGGCCCCTTTTTATGCAGATACAGCACTGAGGGACCCCCAGCTTCATGCTGAGGCTCAGGACAGCCCTGGGCAGTCTGCAATGCCATGGGGAACAAATCTGACATGCACTAAAGCACTCGGGGTGCTGGGGGATCCTGCTGGCTTTCCCTGAGCCCCAAATCCCTGATTGAGAGGGAAGCCACAGTATTTTCCTCCCCTCCCAGCTTTCCTGGGACAGTCTGTCAGCACCTGGAGCTATTGCCTGCTACCTGCCTGCAGTGTCTAGACAGATCCCAGGCCAGAAGTTCTTCCTGGAGCACTCAGAAAATGAAAGGATTTGGCAGATGGAGGGCTGCGCTCGCACACCCACCTCTGCTATCCTTGGATGAGTCTCGGCCTCGAGCTCTCAGCGTCCTTCCGCACTCAGCACCACCCCTGTGTGAGGGCTGAGAAGCCCCTCGGGGAACTGGCAGCCCCTGGGGTGTGGATGGAGGGTGATTTTACAGGATTTGTGTTGGAATGAATGCCAGGCCCCTGGAAGGAGCTGGACTGAGGGATTCAGTCTCTGCGCCATGGCAATATTTCTGCAGCTCACTAATCAATTATAATTCTTAGACAAGCTCCCATATGGTGCCTTTATAAATCACTCTCTCCAGTTATCAAGCCTGTCTTGTTTGCCTGACATGAGCTATAAGGAGGGTGGTTTTTAGGCTAATGTTAACTCAAGCACGCAGAATGTGATTTATTTATAGAGTTTTATAGAAGTGGTTTTCAAAAAGTCAAATTCCGGGTCCTAAAGGAGATAACCAGAAATCTGGAGACTCATCCTGCCTGAGCATCACCATAACAAGCCCTGGTTCAGTGAGTTGGGCCATGATTACGTGTCCTGGGTCACAGCACAGAGACCTGGGCAGGGGCAGGTCCTGCTCAAGGGGCTTTGGTGGTGGTACCTGTGTCTGTCCCGCTGGAGCAGCTCTCCATCCCAGTGCTCGACCTGTGGGACCCTGGGAACAGGTAGGAAACTTGGACAGCGACCTGAAAGTGAGGACTTAGTGGAAAAGGCATGGAGAGAGCTGAGACAAAGGCTCTGAGGAGGAACAGGGCAAAGAGAGGAGCCTTTTGCCTCCTCATCTGAGGAGAAACCAGCACAAGGTCTTTGGAGCATGGATCTGAGCACACAGGAGAAAACCAGGGGTGTGGCAAAGCCACGAGGGCAGACAGAGTAAAGGCCAGCCCGGAGTGTATCCTGACGTTGGGTTTGTCTGTCAGGCATCTGAACTGTTCCCGGCTCACTTGCTCCCCCCAGTGCGCTCATCCGGCTCCCTGAACATCCCCACGCCATCTCCTGCATCTTCCGGATCTCACCCATCCCGGGATGATTCCTCCAGCCATGGGGAAATTCCTCTTTTTCCGGACCCACTACTACTCTCCAAATCAAATCCTTCAGTTTGGGAATCCTTCTTTCCTGGCCTTGTCTTCTTTTCAGAGTAATACATCCCCATTTTTCCTGATCTAAATACTCAACATGCAGGAGCACAGTGTGTGATCCAGGGACAGTCTCCTGTCTCTTTGTTAGTTGAAGCATTCAGGATATTTCACTTTATGTTACCAGTCTGCTCTGTTTGCAGATGTGCTGCTGGTTGAGAGCTCCAAAATTTGCCATTTCCCTCCTCGTGGATGCACCCCCCAGTTATCTTCCACCTGCAAAATTTCATAATTTCAGCTGTGGATTTTTGCCCACAACAGCCCTGAACTGCACTAATTCTCTCCACTCAGCTGAGAGGCCAAACATTTTGGGGCCTGATGCCACAGAGTTCAGCCTCTCTCTCCCAGGCCTTTGGTTCTAGCACCCTCGATGCCAGGAGTGTGGGTATGGGGGGCTGTTTCCCCTCCAGACAGTGCATAAAGAGCATTTTTCTTTTTTTCCCATGGGAAAAATTCAACCTGAAAGGAAAAATCCAGCACATCAGCTTGGTGTCATGTGGAAAGAGAACCTCCCTGGGCCTGTTGTGTTTCCAGGATTTGCATGATCTGAAGAGGATAAGCATATGGAAACCAGCATTAGGAATCAGAAGAGAAGGCATGGACAGGTTTCTCGGGAAGTCTGGGGAAGTTCTCATTGACCAGCTCCATTTCCTGGTGCCAACAAGTCAGATCTTGTAACTGCCCTGTTAAGGCAGTTTTGGGGAGGCTGGGAGGAAGGCTGTGGCTTGTTAACACGACAGAGGATTTATACCAGGAACAAAGACTTTTAAACTTGGGTCCTCAGGTTCCCTCTGGGTTTATCAAGTTCGGGAGCACCAAAAAACTCCCTGGACTCCCGTATTCTGCTCCTGCTGAGCTGCCATGAAACTCCGGCGGGATCCAGGATTACACGGAGATATCCCGGCGTGTGCCCATTCTTGGGGAGGGGTCGGGGTTCGGGGGTCCCGGTGGGTGCCGTGTCCGTCCCGGGGGGGGGGGGGGGTCCGGAGGTGCCGATGCGATATCCCATCGCACCCAGCAGGTGACGCCCCAGCCCCGCGCATCCCCCAGCGCACCGTCCTCCCATTGGCTGCTCCGGCGCGTCTCCATGGCAACGCGGGGACCAGGCCCCGCCCCCTGCATCTCCCCGCATCCTTCAGCCCTCAGCCCGCATCGCTCGGGGCTCCCACGAACTTTCTATTGTCCCCCTTCCCAGTTCTCCTTTTCCCCCTTCCCTGCTCTCCCCTTTCCTTTCCCTTCTCTCCCTTTCCCCCCTCGCTGCTCTGCCTGGCTCAGCCCCGCGGGATCAGCAGCAGCAGGGACGGGGGGTACCCAGGAGTGTCTGGTGGCAGACGGTCCCGAGTGGGAGGGCAGTGGGGTGAAACTGCTGCCCAACCAAGTCCCACTGATACAGGGAGCGCTGTGCAAGGCCCCCTCTTTGCTGCTGCCGTGACTTTGCTGCTCATAAATTCATCTCCTGGATGCAGACATGTAGCGACAGGACAAGGGGGAATGGCTTTGAAGTGAAAAAAGAATAGGTTTAGATGGGACATTGAGAATAAATCCTTCCCTGTGAGGGTGGGGAGGCCCTGGCACAGGTTGCCCAGAGAAGCTGTGGCTGCCCCATCCCTGGAAGTGCCCAAGGCCAGGTTGGACAGGGCTTGGAGCAACCTGGGCTAGTGGAAGGTGTCCCTGCTCATGGCAGAGGGTGGGACTGGATGATCTTTAGGGTTCCTTCCAACCCAAACCAGTGTGTGTTTCCATGACATTTCTCCAGGGACACACACACCAAGCACGGGCAGTGCTGCAGACAGGCTGACCTCGGGCAGTGACCTGAGACAGCAACATCTGCTTGGACCGGGATTAGAAGCACAAGCACAGACTATTGAGAAGCTCAGGACAATCTTTTAGAGGTCAAATTTCCTTTCCTTGCTCGGGCTCCTCCAGCCAGGTCTCATTCTTGCCCTGGGTGGAGCTACATTTCTATCCCACTGGGAATGGTAAACTGTGGGCTGAGGGTAGAAAAGGCCCTTCAAACCCTGCCTGTGGATGAACCAGGAGCCCTCCCAGGCCTTGGCTCTGTACAAATGGGATGTGTTCCCATGTGGATTGCATTTAACCCTTTCTGTGCCTGCACTGGGAGGCAGAAAACAGGAATTTTGCACAATTGAACAACCCTTGAGCCTGCTACCTGTTCTGAGCGATGGGATGCATCACACTCGCTGTTGTTTCTAAAACAACTCATCACTAGACCCAGGGGGTTGCAGTTATGGTTCCTCCCTCCTCTCCATCAAGGGCAGAACATCTGGAATGGGTTTGGATGAGCTGTATTTGCACTCCCCACAGGAGGTTGGAAACCACCCCCTCACTATCAGGAGTTTGATGCTCTGAAAACACTGGGTATGACTTAATTTTGAGGTCTCTAAGTTGATTCAGAGATGCATTTGAACCAGACTCTCAACAATCCTTGGCTGGTTGCATTCCTTCCCACCCCCTTGTGCTACTGGTTCCGCAGGCCCTCGAGTTCCTGGGAAGTGCTTGATCCATTTCTGGTGAACTTCACCTGCCTGGCTCCCTAAAAACTGCTCTGGACTCGCTGCTCCAGTGGTGTCCTCGTGGTGGTGTCCTGGGGCTGCAGCACCCTGTGTGCTCAGGGGAATGGTGCTGGGAGCACTGGAGCATCCTCTGCTCTCAAGCTCAAAGGGAAGGTCATTCCTGCTCTTTGGGGTTGTCCCTGCTTTCTTGCAGGCACTACAAAGCTCCAGGAAAGCACTGGAGATGGGATTTATCTGCTAGGTGGGGAGGGAGGCAAGGCTGGTCTGGCTCCCATGGCCTTGTCTCCCTCCTTGGAGTCTGAGCTCACCCCTCTCCACCTCCTCAGAGGGCACTGGGCCTTCTCCTCCCACCACAGGCCATCCTGCCCCACTGGGTGGGTTATCCCTGAGCCCTGGGATTACAGTTTTTCTGGTCCCAGCACAGCACAGGCTGTGCAGGAAGAGGCATTTTCAGCAGGGTGTGACTCCTCCTTGCCTTTCCCCGAGGAAAGGGAGCTCGCTGGAGGGAAGGCAGAGTTTCAGTCACCTCCTTTGGAGTTTGTGTTACCCTCCTCCACGCCAGCTCCTTAAATTATGGCCCTAATTGAAACCACGCCTGGGCTGAGCTTGCCCAAATGGTGGTGTGAGCATTTGTGCTCCCAGGGAGGTTGTTTGCAGGGACAGAGGTGCTTCCCCAGGCTCTGGCTCCAACAGCCCATTCCACGCTCCAGCACACACAGGAACTTTTTGCCCTCCATCCCTCGTGAGGGTTGGTGGAGCTTGGAACCTTCAGCACTTGGGGGGCTTCACAACTGATGCAGGGGCCTCCTGTGAGGCTGAGGAGGTGCAAACTCACCCCCTGAGCCAAAGGGCTGTGGGCAGGTGGAATTGCCTCCACAAAGGCATTGGAAATCCACAGAAATGGTGGTTTATCAAGGTCCTGGAAGCGCTCAGAGATCAGGAAGGGGCTGGCAAAGGTTCTGTCTTTGCCATGGCTTCAATAAAGGGTGAGCAGGCAGGTGAGGAGCCTGGTCAGAGTTATAAGGCTGCAAAAAGTCCTACATGACCCTGGAGTTTCCCCAGAATGTGGAGGTTGACTGTGTTTAGGACATATGTTGATGCTCAGCACCTTTTGCTCAGCTCAGGACCTTTACAAGCTTCCCAGACTGGACCATGGGCTGATGGAGAGGCTGGGGCAGCTCCCAAGGGGATTGGGATGGGATGGGATGAGGGAGAGTAGTCCAGAAAGGTCTCTGTGCCTCAACAGCCCTGAAGACTGAGCTGCTCCAAACACAGGCTGCAACTTCCACCACTCCCCTGCTTTGCCTGGCAGCTCCTGCTGCCACGTGGCCTTTTCCACTACAGCACCCTGTAGCCTGTGCCTTGCTTTGCCTCTTGTTCTTTTTTTTTTTTTTTTTTTTTTTTTTTTTTTTTTTTTTTTTTTTTTTTTTTTTTTTTTTTTTTTTTTTTTACTCAGGAAACATCTGGAAGCTGAGTAAGAAACATTAAAGGGGGGGGTGTGGAATAAAAAAAGAAAAGAAAAGGAAAAAAGCAAAGGGGAGGGGATCTTGGGAACACCATATGATTTCACTTTCCTAAGACAACTGCAATTATGCCTTTGAGGGTTTACCAGTCACTGTAGATTCAAACCATGTTAGATGATGTAAGTGGGAAAATATGAAGGGCCTACTGGCTGATTTAAAAAAAAAAAGAGAGAGAGAAAAAAAGATCAGTTTCTGGCAGTTTATTTAACATTCTGAGTCAGAAAAAGGGCGTGATCCAGATGGACTTTGGTGGCTGTGGTGGCCCCAGTGACGGTCCCCAGAATCCCTGTATCCCAGTCAGGCATGAGCTGAGCTGCTGGGATGCATGGCTGGGGTTTCTGAGCTGCCCTGAGCTTGGCAGGAGTGATGGGAGAAACTCAACAGCCTCACAGATCTCCCAAATGGAAGTTGTGTGCAGTGGCAGAACAACCCTCGCTGTGCTGCCTTCCCTTCTGCCTCCCATGGGATGGGAAGGATGGGAAAATTCATTCAACTTGAATAAAACCTCCCCACAGACCTGCCTTGTCTGACACCTGCCTGTCCTGCCTGGGGACTCCTCCCCCTCCTTGGGGCCTGGGGGCTCCTTGCCTGTCCAGCAATCTGGGCCTGAAAAGCCAGAGCAAGCCCATCAGCTCCAGTACAGGAAGGTTTTGCCATGGATTAGCCCTCCTGGGGTTTTCCTGGCATCTCCCCACCAGCTTACAACCTTCTTTTTGCTTTGCATTTTTAAACAGCAGAGAGATCCTGGCAGAGCTTCGGCTGTGTGGAGGGAGTTGGTCGTAAATCCGGGGAGTTTGTAAAACCCAGGGATTGGAGGGAGTCCTGGGGCCTCCATCCCCCAAATTCTTGTCCACCCAAGCCAGGGACCAGCTCTTTCCTGCTTTGATGTATCCCTGAGTGCATGGAGGGAGCAGGTGCTGCAGTCTCTGCTCCTTCCCAGGTTCTGAGCATCCCCGTGGAGAGCAAACCCAATCACACTGATCTGTGCAGGGATCAGCTTCAGCTTGATTTCCCCAGAGCTTAAAGATGTTGCTTCCCCAGCTTCCCAAGGCACCATCCTCCAGGGATTTGGCTTTTTACAGCTCCTTGTTTACCAGGGAAAGATCTATTTGCAGATTAAAAATCCCCTGATTTTTAATGAATCAACAGCCAGAGTGTCTCAGGCAGTGGGAGGCTGTAGGAGGGGACGCCCCTCTGGGTGATGATGGGAAACTTTCCAGGATTTCTTGCAGCAAAGGGAATCTTAAATTAGAGTCAAAAAGTGGGGGACCATTGCCTGGAGGTGAAGGAAGGAGGAAAGCTCATCCCATCCCCACCTCTGCATAAGAGGAGGGAGAAAGTGCACCCATAGAGACACCCCAGTACCTGCACTGACCTCAAAGCTCTTCCCATTTTTCCAAGAGGGGTAACAAGTAAAGCAGAGGGATGGGAAGCAGCAGGACTTTTCCAAGGATGCCAAAGCCTCGATTTTCCTTCTCCTCTGAGCAATCTGGTCCACATTTTGTCATTTAACCAGTGAGGCCTGCAGGGCTTTTGCAGAGTTCCTGCATCCTTCATCCAGTGAGATCACTGGAAATGGAGCATGAATTTCTGCAGAGCTCAGCTTCTCCCCGGCACTGCCCTCAGGATGAGGTTGTGTCGTGACACAGGGAGCTCCCAGCAAATCAGGGCAGCCCAAGGCAGCCAGCCTGGCTGGAGCTGCCTCCCCTGAATCCCAAAGTGTGCTGTGATTGCAGACAACAGCCAGGACTGCATTAAAACTCACCCAGGCCAATGCAAACCTTCCACTCGCTCCAGCAGTTCTGGTGAGGCTTGTTTCGAGGGAATGGGATTTTGCTGCTTTTATGGGTTATCAAAGCCAAAAGCTCATTTCCATGCAGGCTGGAAACACCAAAACACAAATGTTCCTGGAAAGCAAATACATCAGGACTGCAGACAGGGACACGTGAATGGTTGCAATTGGATTCAAACAAAGGCACACACAAAAGCCTCTCAGAGGGAGGGATGTGAAGAACATCCTTGGGATGATGACCCAAGGTGCTTTCTGCTCTAGGAGTTATAACACCTACAGAAGGGCAGGATGGGCCCAGCAGCTGGCAATGGTCATGTTTAACCTGTCCAGACTCACTCTACAGAGCCCTCAGAAGAAGGAGAAGAGATCAGATCAGCAGGTCCCAGGCTGTGACCTCCCCTTGCAGCACAAAGTGGTTCCTGCCCCTGCCTTGTCCTTTCAAGGTGGCTGTGTCAGTGAACACCCCGTTTACACATTCAATCCACGCAGCCACTTCACACCCCAGCTGTCCTGGGCATGTGTGCTTTCCCTCTCCTGACCTTTTCAAGCTGTTAACACTGTCCATGGCTGACGTCCTGAACCCTTTACAAGGTTTTTAGGCAGTGACAGCAAAAAGCATCTCCTGACACGTTTTTGGTGATGCAGGTCAGGCCTTTTGATAACACACCATGAACAACCCCTGCACACGATGCTCTCAGCATCCTGAAAGGCTTTGCTGGCTGTTTGCAAATCCTCAGGGAGAGGCAGGAGTGCAAATGAGAATTCAAGCATTTACAGCTTACAGTCTCCTCCAGCCCCTCCTTGCAAGGGATTCTCCTGTCCAAACATCCCCTGTGTCCCAGAAATACAGAGACAGCACTGAAAATACATTTAGGGACCTGAGTCACACCAGTTTCCATCAGCTGGATGTTGAATGAGAGATACCCAAACCCTCTCCCAACACCCACCTTTGCTTTCCCAATTGCCATGTGAAGAAAATATTATTCCTTCACTACTATTCTTTCCACAGGCTATTACCCTGTGCTATTTCAGCTCGTGTTACAGCTCCAGCCTCACTGTTTGAAGCCAAAACTAGTCCTAAATCACGAATGGATATTAGGCAGGTGAGGTGAAGGCGAGGGCACTGCACAACGTGCCTGGTTGAGCTCCCTGAGCACGTGGAGGAGCCCTGGCAGGGCTGGGGGCTGGAGGTGCTGGTCCCCATCAACCACATCCTGCTGCTACCTCTGTGCTGCTGCCTCCTCCTCCTCCTCCTTCATCCACTCCCAACAGCATCTTCTCCCCAGATGGTCCCTCAGGGCTCCAGCCCAAACACGGCACCCATGGGTGCCTGCTACCTCTGGGCATTTGGCTCAGAAAGTGCTTTACAGCACTGAATTCCCCTTTGTGACCCAATTAAAATGTTCATTCAAGGGCTCCAGCAGTCGGATTACAGCAATTAATTCACTTCCATGTCCCCAGGCACATCTTGCTCACTGGTTTGTGTGAAATCAGGAGAAGTATTTCGGTTTGTATCTGAAATCCCCCCCACCCCCTGATTTCAGCTCTCCCTTTGGTGGCTGGGAACTGAGCCTAGACATGAAATAATGAACTAAAATCCTTCCACGCACTGACCAAAGAAAACAAGCTGTCAAGTAGAAATATTCCCTCGCTTCTTTCCGAGACAGCCCGACTCTCCTTCCCATCTGTAGGTACCGCTCTGTCGGGGAGGCAGCGTAAGGAACTCAGCAGGAAATTGTCAGCTACAGCATGTGATGCTGTTTGTAGAGCATAAATCAGTCTAGAAAATGAGAAGCACTATCCTCCAGGTTTTTTGGGTTTTTTTGCCTTTCCAGGTTTGCTCAGCGTTTTATTCCTCTGGGGGATGTTATGAAGGAGGTTTTTTTTGGCAGATTAAACCCAAGTCCAACGTTTGCTGTTAGGGCCTTAATTATGTTCGGTCTTCGTAGTGCTGTTTGCATTAGGTCGTAATATCTCCCTCTCCTGAGCTCCGGTGACTCCACTCAAGCATCAAAATGATGGTGGAGAGACTGAATCTCTGCAGGTTTTCCAGCTTTTGGCTCAGCCTGGACAATGACAGACTCCAGGATGATTTCAACACCTCTCCCACGTGGGTTTCCCACCACGGGAAGCTGAAGCTGTGAGGTGGGGGATAATGCAGGGAAATGGGCAGAGATTTCTGGCTGCTGAAAATTGAATGAGGGTTTTGAAAGGGCAGATCTTCGCAGAGCCCCCCTGCAGACACCAGAGGTTTCCGACCTCTACATCAGGAGAAGCCCAAGCTCAGGCACATCTGGGCTGCAGAACTTGCAGGCTGATGTGGTCAATACTCAACCTGAAGCCGAGAAACTTTTGCAATTGTCCTGGAGGTGCATCAGGGCTGCAGGTCCCAGAGCTACAGAGCCCTCGGGAAATGGTGGTTTTGGGATGCTTTAGGTTTGCAGGGAAGAGGGGGAATGCAGGTAGGTGATCTCTGCAGGAGCCCTTGCCTCAGCCTTGCCAGGGTTTAGCCATGGACAGTCAAACAGCCTGGAAATTCTGGAATAGGAAGAAATTCTTCCCTGTGAAGGTGGTGAGGCCCTGGCACAGGTTGCCCAGAAAAGCTGTGGAAGTGTTCAGAACCAGGGTGTATGTGGGTTTGGAGCAACCTGGGACAGTGGAAGGTGGTGTTGCACCAAAAAATTAGTGGAGAGGTCTCCTGCAGTTCCCACGACCAGAAAGCATCTGATCCTCAAACAGAAATGTCCCCCAAATTCGAACTGTTCTGTCCAGTGAAGGGTTATTATGAGGTGTTGCTCGAGCAGCCTCACAAAGCTGGACCCTGTTGCACCCTCCTGTCATCTGGAATGCATTTGGGATAGCGTGTGGCTCAGCCCTGCATCTTGAGCCCAGCCGGGCTCTTGGGTCATGGCACAGAACGGCTGCGCCACGTGGTGATGCTGCACGGCCCGGGCTGGTGATGTAATGGTGGGAAGGGCCAAGCAGAGCGTTCCATCAAACCTGCTGGCTCCTGCAGGGAGATGTTACCAGGGCAGTGGGAAGTTGAAGTGTGAACTGGAGATAGTAGGTTACCCTGGTCCTGAGCACAAAGAAGGAGAGGGGGGACAATGGCAGGACAGGCTGAAGTGAGCTCAGGCTGCTTCAAGCATTGCCTCGGGGACGTGGATGCCCTCCCTGCCTCGTGCCATGTCCCACAGCCCACCTCAGAGCCTGCCTGTGCCTTTTCTGACCTGTATTTGAGGAGGGAACTCTTCTCAGGAGGTCACTTCCCATTTGGTTTTGATTCCTGTCTCCTGCCAAGCTGCTGTTCCTCCTTCACAACTTGCCATCTGTTTCTCAAGGGAGAGCACAGTGAGAAGGGCTCTTTTTCCAGCTACCTTTTCCATGGAGCAGCAGGGGCAGTGTGAGCTACTGGGATTAAAGTGGGGTTTTCAAACCCCTTGGCCTGTGGACTTGGCAGGAAACATCCCATCTCCACTTAAAAAGCACTGGGGCACGAGTACGGCCAGGCTGTGCTCCCTCCGCCCTTGTGCTGTAGATGTTGAGCCTCCCTGTCCCCACAAGGTCTTGTCCTTGCTGTCCTAATGCCCTTTGGCCCTGGGAAACATCAGCAGTCCCTGTCCCATGCCTTTTTCACCTAAACCAAACTCTCCTATCAGGGTCATTGGCCAGAGAGATGCCGTAGGATCATGGAATCACAGGCTGGTTTGGGCTGGAAGCGACATTAGAGGTCATCGAGTTCCAGCCCCTTGCTATGGGCAGGGACACCTTGCACTAGACCAGATTTCTCCAAGCCCCATCCACATGTCCTGGTGCATGTCCATTTTGTAGAGCATTTGGAGGCAGGTAAGCAGCTGCTGTGCCATTTCTGTCCCCACCAAGGTCAGGATGGCACAGCACCAGTCCCAGCAGGGCCCCCACGGCATTCCAGGATGGAGAGCAGAGGCAAAGCATCCCATCCAAAAAGAGCTGTGCCAGCCTCACCTGTGAGCCTCCAAAACTCCCCTGCACACCCTAGAAATGCCCACACCAATGCCAGTGTCTGCTGAGGGGGATTCTGGAAGGCGGTTTTGCTGACAGGGAATGAATGGAGCTTCTGTTTGGTGGGAAGGGCTTGGATTTCAGCACGGAGAGGGAGAGTGTGCTGGGGGAGGGAGAGTGTGCTGGAGCAGCAGGAGAGGCCCTGGTTTACAAAACAAATAAACCACTGTGGCTTCTGAGCACGAGTAATCTGTTACTCCAAAAGGGCCAGTGATAATTTACCACCTCTCTCCTTTCTCCCACCTCAGAGGCAGTGCTGACAGGAATGCTGATGTGAGGACATAAAGGGTGTATCCCACCTGCATCTGCTTTGGGGTCAAACCCTGCAATTCTCAAAAGGAGAAAAAAAGTGATTATTTTCTTTGGCAGCTCCATCTGACTCCTGACAACAACTGTGGCCACCCCTTCCCTGTTTATGTGACATCATTCCATCTCAGTCTGCGGTGGTTAGAGCGGGCCTTTTTGTTTGGACTAACCTAATCTTTCCATTTCCAAAACTGCTGATTTCTATAAACAGTTTTAAGCCAGAGGCTGAGCTGGATGCTCTGCTTCCTTTGGGGTATGGCACTCACCCAGCTCAGCTACGTGAAAACGCTGTCTCTGGGCGATTCTTGGGCAGCTCGTGTCCGAGACTCCTGGGAGGCAGCAGGACCCTCCTGCCCCGCTGCTCTCGGGGTCCCGTTGGAGGTTCTGGGCTGTGCTTCCCTGCCCGCTGCAGGCTCTGGCAGCAGGATCCAGGAGGAGAACACTAGATGGCAGGTTGAGGCCACGTCTGAGCCTGCCGAGCCCGGAGCAGGGCGGTGTGGCATCGGGGATGGCTCTGCCAGACGGGGAGGGTGCAGGATCCCTCCGGCTTCATCCAGCTGCACGTTTGCATGAAACTTCTCCAAAATCCTTCCCCTCGGGCCTCTGGGCCTCTGCCAGGTTTGGCAGGAGTTGGCAAGGAGGTTTGAGGGGAGGGTTGGCAGCTCTACAGGCAAGGGATGGCCGGAGCATCGGATTTGCAGAAAGTGAGGATGGAAAGTAGAAAGAGAGAGAGTTTCAGCCCTGCCCTGTGACCCCTGTGCCCCTTGATTTGCAATCCCAGTCACTGCTGAGCTGCTCAGCGTGACCTGGAATGAACCCCACACAGGATCAGAGCAGGTCCCACACCCCCAGGGCAGAGGGCACAGCACCCCAAAATGCGACCCCTGCCAGGCAGCACCTCGCTACCCCCATGAGACCTGTCCTCTCGACAGTGCCTGGGGCAGAGCACAGCACCCTCTGCAAGGTGCCCCACAAACCAGGACAATCTGGGATTTCTGTCCCAGAAAGGGCGACTTTTGAGGAACAGCTTTTCCTGTCTCCCTTCCTTAAATCTGAACAAGCTGGAATCCCAGATTTATTACTATCCAGGGATCCTGCAGGCACATGAGAGACTGATTAGGGACATTCCAGGGCTTTTTAAGGACAGGGACAAGAGGTAAGGCCATCCTCTAGCAGACACTGGCAATTACCAGGTTTTTGTGTATCTATAGCATACTTTGTAGACGCTCAGGAGCTGTGAAAAATCAGGGAGCAAAAGAAGGGAAGCAAGATGCAGAGGTCTGGGCTTCAGGTCACTGTATGATAGTAAAATATGCCTGTAGCTCTTTGATTTCTGGAGCAAAACATCATTAAAACAAAGGAGATGGGAGCTGTGGGGTGCTGGTTCTGGGCTCTGAGCTGAGTTCAGTGTAAAACCTCCCAGACAGGGGCTGGGTTTTTATCTGCTCTTGGGATTCTGACTTTTAAGAGAAGCCAGTGATTGGACACAGCTTTTCCAGGCCAGTTTTGCAGATTGGACTTGTTTCACATCAGCCATGGCTGAACTCCTGAACTCCCACACACTTCCCAGAGCTGCAGCCCAGCCCTGGGGCTGGCCCTGACTCCAGGGAAAGCCTCTCCTCCAGAGTCCCTGGGGACAGCATGGATGTGGCTCCTCACGGGCAGCTTTTTCACCCATGGAGCCTCCAACACTCCTGACATTTGTCAGTTCAAAGCAGACGCTTGGACCTGAAAATTTTGGGTGCCAAGAGCTGGAGGAGGCGACACCCAAATGATCAGCAAAAACAGCAACCCCCTGAGTTTGGGTTGGGCACACAGAGAGCAGCTGATTCGCTGACATTCAGGCAATAATTAGTGAGAAATCCCCTGGGATCTTGCTCTGAAAAGGGAAATCCACTGGTGTGGCAAAGGTTTTCTGAGCATTCCTCAGAAGGGGGTTGTGATGAGAGCTTGCAGCTGAGGGAGGGTGGAAGGGATCTTGAAGCTCATCTTGTTCCAGGGACACCTTCCACCAGTCCAGGTTGCTCCAAGCCCCGTCCAACCTGGCCTTGGACGCTTCCAGGATGGGGCAACCCCTTCAGGCTCTCACCCCCAGCTCTGGGGGCCGTGCAGGTGCTGGGGTGGCCCCGGGTGCCGGTGTGGCTGCTGGGGAGCCTCCGTGGCCCTGCCTCAGCAGAAGGGAATGTTCTTCCCCAGCAATTTAAAGGCGGCCTGGAACGCTCGGTCCAGAGCTCATGAGTCACCTCCCACCGCACATGTGGGCTCTGACACAGCCAACATCCCCCCCAGCGCCAACAGCAACACCACGTAGCTTAGCAATGGGGGAGCAACCCTACCAGAATAGCCCCCAGGGACCGGCACTCGTGGCCCTGAGCAGCAAACCCCTATCCACTCGCTGTGTCTGATGAGGATTTTATTTTCCAGAGGGCAGCCAGCACGGTCTGGGATCGTGGGGAGGGAAAGCAGAGGGAAACCATTTGTCTGGTGCAGCCTCGAGGTCAGGGCTGTGTCTGCCTGCTGCTCTCACACCTACTCCAGCATTATTTTCCATTCTCCTCATCTATCTCCCTCCATGAAAGGTGATTTTTTTTTTTTTTTCTAAATCCTTTTCCTGGGGTGTTACTTGCCTGCACAGTCACTGCCACGTGGCCCCTCTCAGACCTCCCCTGGCCATGTGATGTCCCCAGAGCCCAGCTGATATCAGTCAGAGCTGCTGGCAGCGGCCAGACCGTGTCGGGACCCAGGCCCACAAGCCGCTAAACAGCAGCTTGAACTTCTCCAAGGATTGCAGCAGGCTCTGAATCATGCCTTGACTGCTCATTGCATCTTGTCTGGATGGTGCTCCCACATATGGTTGGCTTTAACCAAGCTCCTCCTTGAAACATTTGAATATATGAAGATGCTTGAACCCCTCCTTCGGCACAGGATTCTTCTGCCATGGCCAAGGACGGGGCAGTTCCCCAACGTGGGGAAAAAAGTTCATCTAAAATATGGAGACTGGCCCAGCTATGGTCACTTATGGTGTCTTTCAGGTTAAAATCCAATCATCATTTCAAAGGATTTAATATCTCCACCTGCCCGTAATGGGACTATTCTCACAGTATTGCCACAGGTAATGACTTAAAGTCAGACAATAATTACTCCCACGAAAGAAACACTGTTTTCTTGTCATATTCCATTAAACTGTTCACACCAGGAGCCAAGGAATTACTGGCCTTATTGTCTGGCCTTGGAAATAAATCATATTAGAGAGGAGAGAAGACACCAGGGATGCCAGTGCTCTGGACAATACAGCTGCAGGGCTGTTGGGATGTTTAACATGTTTTATTTCAGTATTGGTTCGGTTCCCGAGGGCTGGAGGGAGGTTTTGGGGAAGGACCCCTGCCCAGGGGAGGTGGCTGGGCAGAGACGTTCCCTCCCTGGTGGTGTTTGTTGAGGTTTATTTTTAATCCTGGTCATTGCCACTGGCTCCATCCAGGCCTCACCTGGGGTGGGTGTGCTGTGGGAGCTATTTCTGTGCTGCTCCAGGAGGGCTGGAATCCACACACCTTCCCGTGGTGACAGATGTCAGCTGGGGAAGCGAATGTGCCGCAGCCACGTGCTGGCAGCCAGAACCTGAAATTCATTTGATTAATGAGCATTGTTGTCGTTTCCCCTTGAGCTGGAGAACCTGGCAGGCTCCAAATGCTTTGGAAGTACATCAAATCCCCCGAGGAAGAGAGGCAGAGTTTCCAGCCCCCCTGCACGGGGAGGATTCAGAGAGGTTCATCTCCCAGATGCCTGCAGACACCCCTGCACAAAGGTGCAGGGCTGGGGGCTCAAATCCTTCTGCCTCAAGGGCTCATATTCATACCTTTCTGCCTCTCTGGGTGTGGAGGATTAAGAGATTTGCTCAGTGGAACAACTCTCAGCTCCTGAGCTTCCTCAATCCATGAGGGAGGCAGCTCACATAGGGACATCGGGACCTGTGTCTGCCAACAGGACATACGGCACAGGGAGACCAGCACAAACCAAATCCAGGCCAGGTCTGCCTTGGCCCTTCTCAGGGTGTCCCACTTCCCCAGGACATGGTTTTAGCAGCAGACCTTGGGATATGAAATGCCAACCTGATGCCACACATCGGGAAAGTCAAGCCTGGGTTGACTCAGTCTGCATTTACCTCATGTCCTGGGAAGTTTCTGTCCGGCCCAAACGTCTCTCTGGACTCCCTTCCAAACGTGTCAGGCAGCCCAGGAAAGCACAAACCAAAGAGGAAATAAATCTTCTTTAAATTGCTTCAAGGTTTTAATTTTTTTTTTTTTTTCCTTTTTTAGTTTCTGCTGCACCAGTCCTTGCAGACCAAATGTTATCCCTCACTTCTGGACAGACACAGCAGCTGTAACACTTTTAACAACATCTTCTTCTCCTAAACACCAGCCCAGAAGGCTCTTGTTTATGTCCACTGGCCCGTATTGATTTCTTTACCTATTTCTATTTCAGGGCTGATATTGCTGAAAAACTTAAACTGCTTTGAAGACAGAGGCACACTGTGCTGCTGATTTATTTTCTGCTTCAGCCTGATGACATTCAGCTGGTTTGAATGATTTTTTAATTAAGGGGTCGAGGCCTGATGGTACTTTAGGGCTGAAAAATGATCTCTACACACTTACAGGGTACTTACAGCACACGGACCTTGTCCAGCAAGTGTAATTTTAGTCGAGGCAGTGAACTCAGCTGAGGACAGTGGGACGCCTTGGAGTGACACCAGACATGCAGGAGCACAGATGCTGTTGGGGTAGGAAATATCTCCATCAAAATCAGGCTCAGAAAGAACCACTGGATGCCAGCAAACACCCTGAACCTGCTTTCCTTACCTAAAACACTGTTGACACGCGAGGTGTAATCAGTGCAGTGTTTTGCAACATTTTTCGAATGTTTATTTAACATTTAATCAGTTTCTTCAACATTCGTTCAGTTTCTTCAAGCGCTGGGAATGTTGTGGCTTGGGTATTTCTTATTTTATTTTCAAAATGTTCCACTTTTCTCCTCTGCCTTCCTCCTATTCCACAGAGGCAATAAAAAGCCAAATTTTGAGAAGGAAAAGAAAGCCGGGCTTACTGTTAGTGTTCAAGCTGCCTTCTTATGGCTTTAGGATTCACAAGCTGATATTCCCACAGTTCTACCTGTGCACTGGGAAACGGATTAATATCCAGAAAATGTCTTGGATTTCTCTGGACGGGGAAAAATACAAATCTAATGCCCTCTTGTGGCTCCTCACAGCAGTGTCCGGCTGTGCAGTGGTGGCAGGGATGTCTCACCTTCTGCTTGTTTTGGGGTGGGAAAGATAATTCTGGGGTAGGAAAGATGATAGTGGGGGGTGTGTCCCATCTCTTCACCCCGGGAGGTTCCTGGAATGAGTTGATGGGAACGTCCTTCTCTAAGGGAGAGAGGAGAAGTGTTTTGCAGGATGTTTTCACCGACAGGGAGGGAGAATGTGGAGCTTGAGGGCAGCTTTGGCTGCAGTGCCCAGGACGTGTTCAGCCACGGCCTGTCGTCGTGGAAGGCACCCAGTGACACATCCAAGCACAAGGACAGGGGTAAAAATTCTCTGTATCTGAGAGTCCTCGTGTCTGTCCCCACACCAGCCTTCCAGGAAAGACCTCCATCGTCATCTGCTTCCCATTAAGCATCGCTGGGTCCCAGCCCAAAATAACTCCAAAGATTTATTGACTTCCATGATTTCTAAACAGCTCCCAAGGAGTAGTGGAGAGCCTGGTGCTGGCTCTGCTAACCCACTGGGATGAGAGGGTTCTCCATGCTCCTGATCCCACAGATTACCAGAATATGGAGCCAATCACTCCCCCTTTGAATATTAACCTAAAACTACTTCCACTGTGGAATTTTAGGAATTTAGGACACACAGAATTGCTGAGTAGATCTGAAATCAAACCAGTGGTCCACATTACTCAACCACTCCTGACCTTAAAGCTCATCCAGTTCCACTCCCTGCCAAGGGCAGGGACACCTTCCACTAGAGTGGAAGTGCTCCAAACCCTTTCCAACCTCATTTCCCATGGGGTTTCACTGAGGCTGTGCTGTGATGTTACTGCTCTGTGCTGAGTATGTTACCAAATCTGGGAGGAACTGTCCCATAAAACAGCAGGGAAGTTGCCAAGTGAGCCCCTGTTTGCTGAAGAGCAGCCCCAGCACTGCTCCTCCTTGCCTTGACCAGGTGAGCTCTTTCAAGACCCCATGGGATGGCTTGGGATTACCAGTGTGGGACTGTTCAAGGTTTTCGTGGGATCTCCCCCACCTTCATAGGGAAAAAGCAGCAAGTGTGACGCTCACACCCTGAGGAGCCTCTGGAAGTGTTCACCAAGCAGAGGAAGAAGCGAGCGGGGATTTTGGCAGGGAGGTATCACACATCTGGCCCTGTGAGGCTCCATGTGCAGTCCCAGCACTCTCTGCTCATTTCTCACTTTTTCCTTTTTTTGAATGTCCACTTCAGACAGAGAAATGGCTGAGAAAAGAAGGATGATCAGCTCTTCTGGCCACAGGCCTGGAGAGGATCTGGCGGCTGGTGGTGCTGGAGGGATGTGCAGCGAGTGCTGCGCTGGGGCTTCCAGGGTTCCTGCTGCCATGGCTTGTGTTTGAAAGGAGGGATGTGGGAGTGGGAGGGGAGCAGATGGACAGTGTTGGAAAGCTGGTGGTCTGTCTGATGGCTGAGATGCCGTGACAAGAGAAAGGGTAAGGGGTGCAGAAGGGAATCGGGGGCTTCTCAGGGTGTTTCTGGTAGGATTTCCCTCCTTATTTCCAGACTGTTCAAACCAGGTTGTTGTTTTCTGCCTTGAAAGCAGAGGCTCCTTAGAGGGGCTTTTCTTTCTCTCAACCAAACACAGATCTACTAAAAAGCGTGGCTCTGCTCTGTGCCAAGACCTCCATTTCTGCCAGGATTTCAGGCACTACTCAGTAACTCCATTTCCCGGGAATCTCTCTCCAAGGGCTTTGTGCTGATCCTTCCTCTCTTCGCTGTGGGTGTTTGGGACAAGCACTGAGACTCTGGAGGGTGAGGGGATGCTCTCATCCAGCTGCTGGGCACCACATCCACGCTTGTGCCTCATGTGCTGTGAAACACATGAAGTGCCTCCTCCAGGCTCTGCCACTTTTATTAATGTAAAGCAAAGCCTCGAGAAGACTCAGAGGTTTTGCACCAGAGAGAAGGTCTGGGGGAGTTACCACACTCTGCACGAGCCAGAGCTCTGCTGGGGCTCTCAGTGAGAGGGGCAGGAGGGTGCTGCAGGCAGGGGACGGGACTGTCTGCCAGTTGCTGTTGCTCCCAGACAGAAAAGAGATGGGAAAGCCTCAGTCCTCACGCTTCTTTTGTGGCCTGGACAATGTGTGCCTGGGGCACCCGAGGCTGCTGCCTGTGTCCCACCCTGCCCCCAGCACTCTGGCTCCCTCTCTGCCCCCCTAACACACTTCTGCCTTGGGTTCAAGGGGGAATGTAGAGGGACATATGGGAGAGGATGGAGTGACAGGGAAATGGAGGGAGAACAAGTCCCGAGCAGCTCAGAGCAGAGCCAGAGTGTGGCAAAGGACTCCAGCAGGAGCGTTCCCAGGCCTTCGGATCAGCAGTGGGACAGAGGAGTAAATTCAACACATATTTTCCATCCTCAGCTATCCACATTGCCCCTAACCTGATCCCAGTTAGATACACAGAGGCAGCTGCCAAGGAACTTTTATGACTCATTTGAAAGGGAGCCTGCACAAGAACCGCGCATTCGAATCCAGCTGTCTCCTCTCTGTTGTTGTTTAGGGAGGACATTTGTGCTTGCTTAGCTCACCTAGGAAAGGGCCAGAGGGCCCCTGGATACAGGGGAAACTGGTCTTCAGCCCAGCCTGGGAACACTCTGTGTATTCCTTAAAAAAAAAAAAAAAAGAGCCAGAGTTGAGCTGACAGGGAGCGCAGCTCAGCATAAGGTGGTGTGGGCAGCAGATCTGAGCTCTGCAAGGGTGAGTCCTCCTTGCCACATTCTCTTTGCCTTCACAGGCTTGGCTGTGAACAGAGCCATTCCCCACCACCACTGTCCCAAAACCACCTAGGAAGTGGAGATCCCTGGAGCTTGGCAGCTGCCCCCTTGTTGGAAGGGACCCATCCCTCCCCTCTCGCAGAGGCACCGGCAGAAGGGAGAAGCAGAGAGCGTCTGATGCACCCCAAAAATGGGCTGGTGCTCAGCAGCAGATCTAAGTGGCATAACCTAACCTTGCTCAGGAAATCCCAGGTTAAATGAGACCTTTAAACCCACCTGGGTCTCTTACAGCAGCCAGATCCTGCTGCTCTGGAGCAGGTGGAGGATTCTCACAGTAGAGCGTGTTCCTGCCCATGCTGAGTCCCATCCCAGTCTTTAATAACAACAGATCAACCTAAACCCTGAAGAGTGAGATAGAAAATCCCTTCCCAGATGCTTTCTGTTATTATAACTGCAGTGATTCCTGCTACTGCCACGATCCACAAATTGCCTGCCTGTCTCCCGGTGTCCTTGAGGTATCGGGGACAAGGTGTATGGGATGTTCTCAGTTGGAATTGGGCAAAAAGCTAGAATATGGTGAATATTTTGTGTCAGGAGCTCAGAAGCTGTCAAACTAGGCTTTGTTAGCAAAATGCATCATTTCTGATTCTAGTCTGGTACCAGAATGCAAGAGGTTTATCTTCAAAGCTGTGACTTTAAAACAAAACAGACCAACAACCCCCCCTTCTTGTGAGAGAGCAGAGCAGGTTTTTGTTGTCTGCATTGCTCAGAATTCTCATCGATTCTACAAAACTGCCCTGAAGGTGCCCCTGTCCCAGGCAGGGTTGATTTTTCTGGGCAAACTCCCTGCCTTCCAAACATTTTGTTTTCAGTATGTAACAGGACACATTTTCCCTCAATACCCTGAAAATTTTCACTAAGTGGAACTGTCCTTTTACCACCCATCTCTAAAATTCAGTCTCTACAACACCTGGCTTTTCAAGTTTCTGAAGCCCTGCCACTGTTTTAGCTCATATTTTCCCAGCATTTCAAGTAAGTGCCATTAAACAGAAGCTGAGACACTTATAAATTCACGTGAGCCTGGAAAATGGGTCATTGAGAAAAGTACTTGAATGGATCATTAAGAAAAGTACCTGCTATCCCAAGATATCCCTTCCTAGCAAGTGCCATCGTGTCTCACGAACCCAGGTGGGATCCTGCTGCCATCTGCATCCCTTGCACTTCCAGGGCAGGGAATTTCACAGCCTAAAGCTGGCTCAGCATCCTGCAGAGTAAACAACCCCCTGCTGCAAAGAGGGGATGGTGGAAACCCCAGGATGAGCTCCTGGAAAGGGCTGTTCCAGAGGCTAATGTGGGCATTGCCTCCAACAGATGGATGAGCAGGGTAGGGAGGGTTTGGACCACCCAGGATGTACTTTGGGATGGGATTCCCTAGATTCCCTCTTGCTAACATTCCTCTTATCTCTCCCTGGGGCTGGAATGCCACACACAACAACCAACCCAACTCTCTGGCACCCGGCCCAGCACATCAACACCCAACCCAGTACATCGACACCCAGCCCAGCACACCTGACCCAGCCTGGCTCACGAGGGGTTTTTTGGGGCCGGTTGGCTCAGGGTCGGCCCGGGCAGCTCCCACAGAGGTGATCGCACGGGGACCGCCGGCAGCATCACTAGATGGTGCTCACGCTTGCCTTTTCCCGAGCTCCCGTGGCACCGGAGCCGCGGGTACCCAGAGGGATGCTCAGGTGGCTCCAGGCGCTTCCCGAGGCCTCGGGAGTCGTCGCGGTGTTGCCATTAATAATAGCGGCCACGAGGAAGATGCTTCCCTGCTCTCCGCTTGTTTCCAGGCTGTCAGGGGGGAGGAACGTGCTGCAGGATGTGTCCCTGGGGTGTTCACAGAACCTGTTCTCCCTCTGATGTTCCCTCCAAGGATGCCACGTGCCAGCTCCAGTGCACTGGGCTCCTGTCCCCAGATTCCTCCACCTCCGTGGGGCTCCCACAGCCATGAGTCACCGCAGCCAGCCCTGCACCACATCCTCTGAGACAAACCCCCACAGGAGCGGGAGACGCTCAGGGCATTCTCTGGAGAAATTGCTTTCTCATGACTAAATATTAACATACAAGAAAAAATGATCCATGGCCATAAATTTCCTTAAGACCCATCATCGGCTCCCCTGCCCAGAGGAAAGTCTGGTGTTGCTGCCCTGGTGTGGAGCAGATGAAGGGAGAGGGGTTGGGTGTGTCGGTGAGGGATGCTCCAAAGCACCTCCTTTCCAAGAGCTTCCTGTGGCCAGCTAATGACCTGGGCTGCAGGGAGCTCGCTGGGGTGGCCTCCAAAAGGACAGCTTCTTGGCTTTATTCTTACAAATAAGGATCTATTTATTAGCAGCTCTTTGCAGCACAAGGGAGAGGAGCAGCTGGGATTGCACTGACACGCAAACTGCTGGGGAAGTTTCAAATCCGTTCTGGTTTTCAGCAAGTCCACAAGTCCCCTTCCCCAGGCAGAGCAGGAGTCACTGCCAGCCAGGAGCCCTGTGATGGGGCCACCAGCACCTCTCTGCAACCAATTAAAAAAATCCACTCCAACCTGCAACAGGGCCCTTCATTTTGCTTCATCATCCCCCCTCTCCTTGGGTTTGAGGTTAGAAAAGTGCCAGCACCACGCAAGACAGGGAGTTCAGGTAGGCATGACTGGGTGCCAGTCACTCTTGGAATTTTGTTAACAGACTGATCCAGGAGCAAATGAAACCACTGTAGGTGATATGGTTGTTGCACAGCCCCAAAAAGTCAGAAAAGTTTCGGGCTGTGTCACCAATAAATTTTCTTCTGTAGGATATGATTTGCCCTTGGTTATGCCAGGACTGGGCTGATGTTGGGAGCATTTTCAGTTCCTTAATAAAAATGTCTGATCAAACCAGACCCTGCACTCCGGAACAGAGAGTAGAGGGAAGGGCAGAGAGCAGAAAGTGCTGACCATGGGGGCAAGCTGGCTCAGACTCAGCCGGGAGGGGAAGGACAGGGGTCCAGAAGAAATTTAAGGGAAAACCTAAGGAGGCAGAAAGGATTATTCCCTGCCAGCATTAGCCAGGATGAGCTAAATTACCTGGCTTATCATGCTTTCACCCAGCATTGGAGCTGAGATGGTCTGCACACATCTCAGGAGGATTTTGGATGGTTTGGGGAAGCACAGTGCCCGTGGGATGTGGTCTCCTACGGGGTGCTGGGCCTTGTGCTCTGCTGAAAGCTGCCTGACCTCCTGTTCCATGCTGTGGAACCGAGGAGAGAGCAAAAAGGAGCCCGAGCAACACGAGCAAACCCAAATGTGTTTCCACTTAGCGGCTCCTCCGAGGCCAAATGATGTAACTCCCGCGAAGCTCTGCAATATGTTGGCAGGAGGAGCACAGTGACAACTCCAACTGTAAGTTCCTGAGCTAATGAGCACAAAAGTTGAATAAAAATAAATAAAATAAAATTTTTAAAAAAAGCTTTTTTTTTTTTTTTTTTCTTTGGCTTAGCATAACGATCCTCCCCAGCACTGTTTTCTGAGCAGAAGAAACAGCACATTGAAGGCAAAATTCCAGCCCCAAAGACCCTGGTTCCTCTCCCCTGGGTCCAATTGGGCAAAGCCAAGGGGTCATCACCCCTCAAGGCAAGCATTTCAAAGCAGCAGAGTTGGGGTTTGCTCAGCCTGACGAGATGCTAAAGCAGATCCCTGCTCCAGAAAGAGCTCACTGCCATCCTCTTCTCCAGCCTTTTTGGAGTTAACCACAATTATTATTACTAAGGTTGGGTTTTTCTGTCTATGTGTGTGTGTTAGCAGCAAAGAATGTTTTACTACAGCTCTCCACTCAGCCACCAGCCTCCAAATGGACCATGTTACAGCAGAGCTAAATATTGTGTCAGGGACCATGTGTTTCTTGTAAGATGGGCTCGAGCCACAACTGTGTAGGAAATTGTTTATCTCTCTCCCCCCTCTCCCTCTTTCTGCCTTTATCCTCCCACAGGCTGCATGGACAGACGAGGCACTGGCGATGGGAACTTTCCTGGGGATGCTGGAGGGTTTTTTTTCCCAACTATTATTATAGCAAGGGCAACTACAGGCCATAATCTGTCCCTTTCTGACATGCCACTGCTGCTCCCAAGGGGCACGGGTGGCTCTGTCACTGGGCTTGGGTGCGATGAGGGACACCAGGCAGTGGCCAGCACCACTGACGAGGGCTGGCTCAGCACCACAGATGCCTGGGGAACCTCTGCTGGAGGGTTGGGATGGAGCAAACAGCACAGTGCTGGTGTGTGTGTGGACTTGTCACAGAGGGAAATTCAGCCAGAGAGGTGTTGCTCAGGGTGGAAATGAACCTTTGATTTGTTGGAAATCTTGATGTCTGCAGGGTGGACTGCAGAGCCAGATGGATGGCTGAGAAGTAGAGCAAACTCTCTGAAAATGGATTTATTGCTGCTGCAGCCAACACAGCAGAGCAGCCCCTCTGGGTGCTGGTCTGAGCCGAGCCTTTGCCGCCCATGCCATTGGTGTGACACTGCTGTCATCGTGAGCAGGGTGAAGGCTCAACTTGCACATCCATCCACCATTCCGTGCACAGCAGAGGCACCACAGGCAGAAAAAAAACCCTTTTGCCTTCACTGAGACAGAGTCAGCAGATTTGGCACTTGTTTCTCCCCTGCACTGCTCTGCAAGAGGGATGTCAGGGAAACCTGAGCCCCTCGTGCCTTCCTCTCCTTATCCGTCCATCTCGACGCCATCCCAGAATGTAACAAGGCACTTTTCCTTTTTGCTGTCTCTGCTCCCTCCTGGCCACTGATCTGTACAAAAGCATAATTGTACATAAACATCTGATTTCTTTTACTTTGCCCCAGTAATAGCTTGTAGCAAGCCTTTCCAACATCTATTAATACCGTGCAATGTATTAGATCCAGACTTCAGATCCCCAAGTGTGACTCTCTTCAAATAAAGTGGGGAAAGGCTGAACCCAGATCAAACATTTGCTCCCTGGTCATTTTTACATCCAGTATAATCTGTGTGCCTCTATAAATCTAGCAAAGACTCTTTGTTTTAAGCACCTTGGGCTTCTCTTTCAGTGAAACGTTGTGGGTAAGGGCCACCTGGATCAGACTAATGATCCCCAAACATCAGAATCCCCTGTTTCAGTCAGTTGAACCTGGCAGGGTGGTGATGCTTCTATTGCCTCTTATCTGGAGCAGAGCTATAGGAGATCAGGATGTCTGTAGGAGGGAAATCATGAGCATAGAGAGTAACTGACCCATCCCAAATCACCCAGTAGCCAGGTGGGAGGTAGAAGCCACCAGAGCTTGATGGTGGTCGCTCCCTCCAGCAATCCCAGGACCTGGGGTGGGTTTTGGATGGGAGCGATGCTGAGATGCCATTTCAGAGATGCAGAGACTTCAGAGGTGCAGTTGCTTCCTCAATCAGTAAGACCATCCTTGTCAGGACACCATCAGGGTACAGACCCAAATTTTTGAAATATCATGGAGTTTTTTGCACAAACAAACCATAAACCTGTGTCCTCAGCTATATTTTACTCCTCTTGCTCCACGCCATGCATACAGCACTGTCGATGGCAGTGATGGCTTTGTACATCCCACTGCTCCCTCAGAGTGATCCAACAGATGATACATAAGGAGAAAAGGACACTGAAGAATTTGGCTTGGAGAGTAAAACTGTCTGTGAAGATCTACTGGGGCTGTCTTTAGGTTTTCAGGCTTAGTAAGGCTGCTAAAAGAGATCAGACTGTTTTTCCTCTTCACCAGAAACAGCAATTTAGGGATTTTCCTGGTTCTACTTTGCTTCTTGCTGCTGGTCACTGGTCTAAATTGGGCTAGGAGAAGGAAAGGGACTCTTTCCCTCTTCCTGATGCTTGGAGGTCATTAAAAAGCCTGAATTGTACCATGAGCTGGTCCAGCCCTTTAGGTACCAACCTGCTTTACCACCGACCTGTGCCCCAACTTCGTTGGGCTGCAGCTGGGGATCTTTCTCTTTGATCCATCCCTGCTATTAAACAGCTTCAGATAAACCCACAAAAGCTCATTTCTAGGAAAGGGAGCTGAACAACCTAAATCTTGGAGCTGAGCAGCAGTGGGGAGCCGATCTTCAAACTGCATCTCCTCACCAGCTTCAAAAGCAAAGCAGCTCATTTTAACTCACTACACGACACTTCAGCGATGATTAAAGTACCTTAAACACGCACCTTTTTCATCCCAGCCCCGTCTGCTGACGGGGTGCCAAGTGCAACAAACCCCATCAAAAGCCCCATCCCTGTGATGGATTTAATTGTCGTTGCCTTGTTTTTCTGAGCGAGAAGGGCTCGAGCAAAAATAGAGTCTGGAGAAATAGGCACGTCCTCGCTCAGAAATAACCCCCTAAAAGCAAACTGAAGCCGTGGAGGAGCCAGCCTGCCAGGCACAGACACAGAGTGTCGGGAGAAGGAGGTAACTGCTTGGTGAGCACTGGGAAATAATACCCTGAAATCCTTCCGAGCCCATTCATCACCCCGGCTTCAGTGATCATCTCAGCAATAAATTCCCTTATCATCCTATTGGAATTTGACATTAATGACCTGCCTGTTATTTCAGAGGGAGATGGACTGTAACCGGCGGGTAATTGGTAGGAAAAATTGCCGGTTATAGCAAAGATCTGATACCGTCAGAGTAGTTACACCACGAGAGAGGGAGATTAGGGAGCTTTGTTTACCACAAGGGGTTTATTCATCCTGAATAAATGTGCTCACTTCCCAGAGCCTTCCTCTTACACCCTGATTCCCCTTCAGTGGCGTCTTAATATCAGCACTAACACAGTTTTTTTCCCCACGAAGAACAGCAAAGGAGCTGCTGTCAGTGCACAGATGTCTGTAAAAATGATTAAAAAGTTCTCATCAAACCCTCATTAGTTTATGCATTTATTTCTGAGCTGTCTCAACAAGGACAACTGTAATTTCTTAATCATTCACATCACTCAGAGTGCTTCTGCAAACACCTCCGGTCTGCAAAATTTTTTGCAACCAAACTGTGCCTGGTTTAGGTTTTGTTTCTGTTTCTCTGCTGGAGCGACACAATTGGTTTATTAACATTTTTCTTTGCACCTGCAGGTCAGCTTCCAGTCTGCTGTGCCCAAATAATCGAGCCCATGTTCACAGGGGGGAGCCTGCAGCCTTAACCAAAAATAGGACAACTGACTTCTCTGGAGTGTGTTGGAGGAGAGCCAGAAACAAATCCAGAGGTAAAATCCTGGCTTTGCTGCAATGAATGATACCTTTGCCCTAACTTGATGAGTCTGTGCCTTTCTCAAAGGTTTCCTGCCCCTTTCCTTCCACTTCCCAGCTGCAGGACCAGCAACAGAGACAGAACGTTATTTTTTGGTGAACATTCCTGCTTTTTAAATTAGCTCCCTGGAGTGTTCACAAGAACAAAGCTGCAAGGCATGGCCACAGGAGGACTGAGGCTGCTGCAGAAGTACCGACACAGATTCAGAATAAACCATCTGCATTCTCTGCACAGCTCTGGCTGTAACTTCCCAACACATCCTTCACCTTTCTGGGAAGAAAGAACTGGTGATGGTGTGGGAAAATTGCTTCACAGGAGCCAAAGGGGGTTTTGCAATCACTTTCAGTGGAGCCAGGGCTGCTTTTAACCCTCTGTATTCCCCATCTGTCTCGACCACCCTGTGGGCTCCCACCAATGTAAGTGGTGATGGAGGAAAATAAATGTTCCTTTTCCAGGCAGATTCTCCCTGGAGTGCCTGCAGGTAGAGGGGGTGGCTCCACAGGCTCCTTCAGAAGGAGACTGGCTTTCTCTGCGTGAAGCCTGACAAAATTCACCTTCCAGGCTCTTCTGAGCACTTGGACGTGCCAGGCTGGGTGTGAGTTCAGGATGATCGTCACAACATCCTCTGGCCATGGCAGGCCAACAGTCTGCTGCCTGGCCTTGGCATCACCACAGGATGCCAGGATTTGGGGACAAAACCCATGGCAATAAAATCCTTCCAAACCAACAAAACTACTCAGAGAGAAAGTCTGGCTGGAGCTCTTCTCGACCACTGCTTAAAACAGAGGTTTGAAATCGGGTCGGGAGCAGAGATGGAGCGTCAGACCCCTGAAGAGGGAGCAGAGCTTGGAGGGATGGATGGAAAATTTGAGCTTTGCCTTAGCAGCATCTGAGACAGGAGGCTGGAACAGCCCTGGAGCCTGAGCACGCTGCCCTGCAGCTGAACCGGCCCCTCCAATGGCTTTAACAGGGGCTGGGAGTCGATTCCCACGTCTCTGGTGCCGGGAGAGGGGAAGGTGCAGGTAACGAGCTGTGGCCGTGCCTCTGCTGGAGACAGCAGAACCAGAGTCCTGGGGGTTGGATTTCTTCCCTGCAGCCACATAAAAGCTGTTAACTGCCACGGCAGGAGTGGAGCCTGCGGATCCAGCACTGCAATCCTTTTTGTGGAAGGCTCTCCTTGCAAAAAAAAAAAAAAAAAAAAAAAAAATCATCCAAATGAATTAAGCGCTGTGGTAGCAGCCACATTCCTGCATGCTCCTTGTGCTCTTCACTTGACTCACCAATAAGGAAGCCAAGGTATTTTGTAGAGGCTGTTTTGAAAAACACTCTAATTGATTTAATTCATTGCCAGAGCCCTTCCAGCCCACTTGCTGGACATCCCCCCAGGAACGTGCTTAGTCCCCAGTTGCCCTGTGTCCGTGGAGTCGGTGTCCTCCAGCTCGCTCCCTCTTGGCTGCAGCACTGTGCCTGGGGAATGGGTTTTTGCTGCTGGTCTTTGAGGTCATGCACAAGAAGGAAAATATTGGTGACAGCCTGAAGCAAGCCTCAATTTCTCCTCGCCTTGTTGAAAGGCATGTTGTTTACCGCAGACAAATCGGAGATGAACACGCCACGGAGAGTCCAGGGAGTTCATAAATTAAACCCTGAATAATTGCAGTATTCCTCCAAGAAGGGTTTTCTTATCTTGATTTTCTGCCTTTCTCTCTCTCTCTCTTTCTCTCTCTCTCTTCCCTCCTCCATCTTGGACTAATCACTGCCAGAGCAGGAACCTTCAAACGGATTTGTTTGGAGACTTGGCCTGAGCTCGTGGTCGCTGAAGCCTTCGCTTCCCCTACGAAAAACAGAGCCCGTTTGGAGGGGAAGGAGAGCTCCAGTCAGAGCTGAAGTCAGAGCCTAAACAGCACACGTTGCAAACCAGATGAGAAGTAGAAAGCTGCTTAAAACATCTCTGGCGCCCGCCCTGCACATCTCCAACAGAACCACTTTCCCTTCGGATTGTGCCGGCGGAGTCGCAAACGCGGCGGGGATCGACCCTCCCGTGGTTTGTTCTTTCTGTGTTTGTGAGGCAGCTTCCAAAACGAGTCTGGAGGCATCAATCTCATCTCTCGTAGCCATGGACAGCCTGTGGGAGAGCCTGGGAGTTGATTTGCACCCAAGAACTGTTTCAGCTCCCCGCTGCCCTGCCTGGCTTCCGTGCTGGAAAATGGGGATTTGTGGGATCCTGGGCTTCTATGGCAGAAATAGGTTCATGAAAGCTGGTGGGAAGACCCTCTAAGGGCTGCTGGGGTCTGGAGCAGCCAGGCAGCCCCTCATTTCCTGGGGAAATGCTTGCTGATGCCCAGAGCTGAAACACGGCTGGGTCTGTGCTTTGGGAAGGGGGTTGTGCTTGGGGCTGTGCCCCGTGGAAGAAAATCCTGCCAAGAGGCAGAATCCTGTGGGGTAGAGCGAGGGGGTCATTTTCTGAGGGTAGGAAAAACCTTTCTGCTCAGTCCACAAGGAAGAGTGGTGGAAACTGGGGATTCAATGCCTTTCTCAGCTGGCAATTTCAACCAATAGCAAAACAATGGAAAGCCCCTCAAAAAGATAAGAGTCCCAGTGTGAGGGGCTGTCCCCCAACCAGAGGCAGGGATGATTCCTGGGAAGGAAATATGTTGGCCATATGAGTTTGGGGGTCATCCTGGTTGTGAACAGCACACTAGTCAAGCATTGGCTCATGGTACCTCAGGACATATCCAGATAAATCTCCCTCTGAATCCTTCTCTTTACCTTTCTGTCCCAGAAAACAGCCAAGTTGCAAACACTCCGAGGAGGATGACGCAGCAAAACAAATGTTTTAGCAAAAAAAACAAAAAACAAAAAACAAAACCAAAAACCAACCAACAGAGAGAAATGAGATTTGCATATGTTTTTCTGGGAAAAACACCAAGTTTTCCCTGTTGGAAAATTAATATGTTGGAAACCAGCTTGCAAAACTCCAAACCTGTCTCAAGAACTGATTTGCCACAGACTGTCACCTACGCTCGATGTTCAGGAGAACTCCTCAGCCCTCTGTCCAAAAGGGAGGATTGCTGCTGATATTTTATTGACGGATTTGTGGAAGAGCAAATCCTGATCAGGGAAGTGACTGGAGCTTTCTGTGAATTCGGCAGCGGGTGAGGAAAGTTTGTGGAATACAGAATTATCCTCTGCTGTTCCCGAGGAGATTGGGAGCCCAGTGATAAATGAATTTCAGGAAGCCTGGGGGTTCAGCTTGGCTAAGGGGAAGAACTGCTGATGTCTATCTGAGCACTGCAAACACGATTTTCCACTTACACACCCGATTATAAATCAGCACTTAATGCACTTATGGTGGCATGCCAAGTTTTCCCTTGGATGTCGTTCCATAGGCACACGCTCCTCCGACCACAGGTGATTAGGTTTGATGAAGGAACCACCAAGAGAGGTGCTTTGGTGGGCATCAGTGGGAGATGTGTTGCATTAGACACCCCAACTGGATGCCAGCAGAGACTGTGACCCAGTGGAGACCCAGCCAGTGGGAATCCTCTGTCTGCAAAGCTCCTAGAGTCTGGAAAAAAACTGGGCTGGAAATCTCTTAAGAGGTTTTTGATTAATGTAAATTGAATTTTTTTTTTGTGCAGCAGCAAAGTAAAGCTTTGGTTTATATTCACATCCTCTTGAGGCTTATCGAGTCTGAGGTTTCCCTGCTGAGGAGTGTGCACAGCTCTTCTCCCTGATTTCTCTTAAGAAGGACAAAAAGCATCCCAGTGCCTGTATTCCCAAAAAACTCAAGCCCTGAGCCTGCGAACTAGAGCCACCAAAACACAACCCAAGCCATGAGAACAAGTCAAGCACTCGGGGCTCCTGTGAACGGCAGGAAAGGAGGCGCTTGGAAACCGGGGCAAAAGTTGAAACAGGATTTAATTTTATCTAGATTGATTCATCTGTCCCTAATTACTAATAGCTTCCCAGTGCATGATGTAAGAATATGCAGAGGGTTTTTTAATGAATAACTCTCGGCTAAGATAAAGTGTAGCCATTCTCAGAGAGTTCTTTTATACGCCAGCAGAGATTTGGGCAGTCAAAGATGAAAAATAGATGAGATCCCACAGTCACACATGTTGAAGGTTAAAATCTTTTAGGCTATAGATCCTGTCTTCTTACCAATTTATTGTGGAAAAAAAGCAGTAATTTTTCCATATCCCCTGGTTTAATATCTGTATTTACTTTTACTGAGAGAGGATTCTTAAGCTCCCAAAAACTGCACAGCACATGATGCTGTACAGAGGGATAATGTACAAAAACTACCTATGATTGCTGTGAAAGTTCCAAAAACAGCTGGCAAAAAAATGGCCATGTTTAATGGCACGTCAAAAAAAAAAAAAAAATGAAGCAATTAGTTAAATTAAAAATCCTATTTTCTCTTTTTTCATAGCAACTACATGAAACTGGGCCACGTTGCTCATCTCATACTGCACAGTCCTTCCCTCTTCCATATCATTCCCTTGCTCCCAGTTATACCTCCTTGTACCATCCCACATATTTCTTCTCAGTTCTCTGTGCTGACACCCTTGAAATCCTTCCAGGTTGCCTTCATGTCCACTCCTCTAACTCACCTCTCTGAGCCAAGCTATACATCCACGCTCTAATTCTTCCCTCTAAACTGATCCTTCTGAGGCCCTGACTGTTTTCTGAGATTTCCATGAGCTGTGCAACATGTGAGCTCCTTCTTCTCTTCTAACATCAAAAAAAGTCCAGAAACTTTCACCAGAGTGAGAGAAGAATCAGGTTTCTGGGTTCCTCTGAGCATGTTGGAGATGCTGTTCATGGTCCTCACCCAGCGGTGAAGAACCGGGGCAGGACACGTTGAGCAGATGGTGATTCTGGACTGCAGATGAGGACTGAAGTACTGTGTTCAAATCACATCTTTGATACCCTTCCAGCTTTTATCAGATGGTTCCACTCAATGCTTGGCACAGCTGAGGCAAAGGGAAGGTCAGGAGAGCACTCAAACAGCGTGAGCAGCTGAAGCAGCCCAGCTTAGGAGAAGGGCCCTGTCCCTGGGGTCCTCTGGCTGTCACAGTCCATCCCCACCACGCTAAAGTGGGGACTTCCCTGACTGCCCCCACTCTTCCAGCACTTGCAGAGCTTAAATATTTACCCCTACATGCAAAAAACCCCCCACATCCCAGTAACTCACTGGCTACAAATCCTCTGCTCCCTCCTGCCACATCACATTGTGAGCAGCAATTGATTGTAAATCAAAATCTCTGGGAGGATTGATGGCATGTGAGCAATTTCTCAGAGTTAAAAGGCTTTCTTCCCCAGGTTTTGGCTTTGTATGGCCCGTGCTCCTAATGTACTCTTCACTTCGTTCACCCCTGCCAGTGCCAATGCTCTTATTTATGAGGTCGGTAATCGCTTTCTATCAACACGCTCTGAAAATCTGCTCCTTCCCCAGAACATTCCTGCAAGTAAATCCTTCCCCATGAATATTCTCAGTGCAAGCCGAGTCCGGGGCCTGCTCAGGGCAGAGGAGAGGACTTTCAAAGGACTCCCACTGAGTTCAGTTGGCTCAGACCCCAAGTGAACACACATCCACACCCACAAAGCTCTGTTATAAATGGCCTCGTGGAAGTTCACAAGAAGGAAACCAAACCTTTCCCAAAGTCCTTAGGAGGGTCCAGGGTTGTTGTCACCATCCTTCTGCTGCACATGGACCCCAGGGTTTTACCTCTCAGGAGGAACCTCAGGCAGCACCACAAAGCACACAGCTGAAGGGCTGTGCCGACTGAAAATCCTTCCAGGACACTCAGCCTGGTCTCTTTTTTCTTCCTTAACTTAAAAGCCAGAAAAATATCTAGAAATGCCTGTGCAGGAGAATCAATCACATCCAAAGGAACCCTCTGGGTCCCATGAAAGAGCCCGTGTTTTCAGCCTTGGCAGTTTATTCTTCCTCCTTTTGGGAGGCAGCACAGATATGTTTTCCATTTGGAATATCCCAGGAGTCTTGCAGCTCATGCTGAGCCCTCAGAAGTAAACGAGCCACTTTTCCCAGCAGCAATCCCGCTTACAATTAAGAAATGTTTGTGTTTTTTTTTTTTTTCAGCATACCCAGACTGGCACTTGGTTCAAGCCATAGGAAAGCAGAGGTACAGGGGCCACACCAGAGCAGAACCAACAAATACATAAATAAGAACATCTTCAGCTCAGTGTGTTCTGCTCCATCTCTCTCAGCTGTTTCACAGCCCAGGCAAAGCTCTTTATCGGTGTCATTTACTCAGCTGTCAAGTGGGGTTTTTATCCTAAAGCTCTGCAGTGGGGAAATAGGAACCTGCAATGAACTTGCCTCAAATTGAAACAGATCTTTAACTAGAATAAACCGGTGGCTGGACTGAATAAACACAGCAGGCACTTCAGAAAGAATGTGAAGTTGACATAAGATCTGTTGGGTGAGTTCAAGAAATGGGAGACTTTGTGCTGAAGTCATAAATCTTCTGGGTTGAGAAGGGCGTAGTGCTGAGCTCTGCACCTTGGTGCCTTGCTGGGAGAGACCGATGCAGGAGGTTTGCTGTCCCAGAGGCTGTTGGAGTGGGCAGGGAGGTTTCTTCCCCACCAGAGCTGCTGGGGATTGTGGACTTCATCTCTCTCTTGTGCAGCTCTGTGGCTCAGTGAAGGCTCTGGCAGAGGGTCCTGTCCCTGGCAGTGTGAACCTGGGTGTTCTGTGAGGAGCCGAGTCTCTGCTAAGCCCTGACACACAAATATCTTAAAACCCAGGGTCTGTGGGCCAACAATATCTGTCCCAGCTGGGACAGCCCTAAATGCTGTGATGAACCCCAGTGGGGCTGCTCTACAGCTCCTGCTGTGTTTGGAAACCACAGTGCCCTCACATGACCCTGACTCTGCTCTCCTTCGCCTCTGAAAGGTGAGGATGGGTGAAAGGGTGGGTCTAGGTCTTGGTCTGGATCTCCTCCAAGCAGCCTGGATGATCCAAGGGGCAAGTCAGAGCCCATTTCCTCTCAGTTTTGCAGCTGTCGGAGGTGTGAATTGCCTGGGGCTGGCCTGGGCACGGGGCACCCAACCAATTCCTGCACCTCTGAGGGCAGGCTGGAAATGCTGGCAGCCCCAGGTAACCTTCAGTTCTGTTCTGAGCTTCCACAGTGCTGAAATCCCATTTAATGTGGCTTTGTCAGGACAGTCAGCTCTGCTGCAGGTAGATGTTGTCGCAGCGGCAGCCGGGCACAAAAAACCCTGTTGGTTTTGTTTCTATTATCTTTTTAAATAAAATTGTACTTATTAAAGAAAGGCCTTCAAAAAACTGGCTATCACTGGAGACCTTGACACACTACCCTACCTACAGTGATGGATTGCCTGGGCTGGCAGGACCTTCAAGTGGAAGGTGTCCCGTTGCAGGACGTCAGAATGACTTGAGATTTCAGGTCCCTTCCAACCCAAACCACTCTGTCATTTCGTGACCTGTGGGCTTTGCTGAGCCACACCTGGCAGCTGAATGCCTTGGGAAGGTTTGGACCTGACTGCAGCTCTGCCTCCGTCTGCAACCCCCACGCCTTGAGGAAGCAGGTCACGTTCCCTGGCTGATCTCAGCAAAATGCTCTCCACGTCCCTCCGTGGTACCTGCAGGGTGGACTAATCCATGGCCAACAGGGTGAGAGGCCTGGTAAGTCAGCCTGTGCTAAAGAATCCCAGATGTTTAATATTTCTGGCCCCTGCTCCAAGGAAAGGGAGAGAGGAGCTGCAGAGAGCACAGCAATATTTTTTTTCAATACATTCCATATGTTTCCTCCATAAGTCAAGATTAAGCAGCCGTGCTGGTCGGAATAGAAATCAGCCAGCCGGCTGTTCTGCTGTCTCTGGAGGCAGAAGGAGCCCCAGCAGGGGCTCTGACCTGACTCCAGAACACATTTCCATAGGGACAAGTGGAATTGTCATCCGTGCTGTCACCACTCTCACCGGTGCCGTTGTCTCTGCAAGAAGGACTGGTGAGCCCTTGGCCCCACCTGCATGGTGGGAAAACCTGAATTTTGGACAGGCTCCCAGCTCCTTCCTCCTCTACCTTGAGCCCTCAGTTATCACCCATCCCACCAGCACTCATAAGGTGTGTTTTATTTAAATTAAAAAAATGTAAAATTATATTTTTTTCTATTTTTTTTCCCCACTCCAGCAGCACAATTTCAGTCTTGTTGCCACCACCCCTCAGGTTGCTTTAGCTCCAGCCACTGCAAAAGCCATCTCTGAGGATGGCAGGACCAGAGGGAGGAGGAAAGCCCAGCAACCAGGAGGGGAAGGAATTTGCTCCCTCCTGAAGGGCACACTCGGAATAATTGTGCCAGCCAAGTGTGTGCAGAAAGTCCTCAGTAATTGCTATGGAAATGGTTTCACATGTGTGGGATTTTTTAAGCTAAAGTATAATTACAGCTAATTGCTGTTTGATTTTGTTCCTGTTTATATACCCATTAAAGGAATTGTTGAAATGTCTCTGCTAAAAGACTTTCTTCTTTCTTTTTTTTTCCCCTTCTCCTCTTTTTCTAAAATCATAATGGAAAAGAAGGGATCGTGTTGCAACACTGGGAGCTCATGAATGGCCATTAGCTCTCCAATGATCTTACAACAAAGAGCCCACAAGAGCCTGATGTTTTCCCAGTGTTGGGAACCGACGGGCCTTGAATTTGCAGAACTAAGGAGAGTTTGTAAAGATCTTGGCTGTTTGTTAAAGGAACCCTTCTGGGCAAGAGGCTGAGGCTGAATTCATGTGGGGAGATGGGAGGGCTGGAGAGGTTTGCAGGCAGGAGGAAAGGTGCCCTCAACCAGCTGGTCTGGGGAGAGAAATAAGTGACATTTCTGCTGTGTGTCCCCCCTGGGAGGCTGGTCCAGAGCACAAAAATGATGGTCTTTGTTTTGAAGTGTCTCATTATTTTCCTTTCCCTGTCCCACACTGTTTTTACACTTTGTCCATCTGTTAGAGTCAGCAGAGAGAGAACTGATGCTGGCAGAGCTCAGTGTGTGTGTCCTGGGATCCACTGGGAGCTTCTCTTGGCAAGGCTGGTACCGGTACTATCACTGATTGTCTTTTCTCAGCCCTGGTTTTTAGCACAGTTGTCTCAGGGCACAATTTGGAGAGAATTAAACATCATGTGTGCTTAAAATCTGACAAGCTATCTTGCTCTAATGGCCTGCAGTGAGGCCAAAAAACTCCCTTATCAGTTCATCAAATAAAATATATATATGTACATCTTTGAGCCCTCCTTCAGAATGGCTTTTCCAGGTTTTATTGTTCTACAGGAAAATTGACTTTATGTAGAGGTGTTGAGCAGCTTTTGGGAGAACGAACAGAAGGAGTTAGTTTTCCTGTCCTGGGAGAATCCCCCACCCTGCTGTTTCATTTGGAATGAAAAATGGAAGTGGGAATGATGCTAAAAGTTGAACATATTTTTGACTATGTCCATAGAAGAGCTTCAGGTCCATTCAGCATTTAGCAAATAAAAGTCCCAGAAAAAAAGAACATGCACCAAAAAGAAAAAAGTGTTGCTTCCTGGGTTCCACTATTTCAGAATCACTTTCCCAGTGTTCTGGCTGTGGTGAGCCACAGGCCATCACTCCTGGCCCTCAGCAGCCACAGGCAAAATTCAGAGCAGGCAGAGAGCACAGAAAATACAGGATTACGTTGCTAAGGGACAGGTTGGAAAGAGGGGGCTGGTGCCATCACAGCCCTTTGCCTTGGAAAACAGGGAGCTTGTTTGCTCTATATTACTTTCTCCTTTTTCCCCCCCACTTTCTATTTGGCTTCTGCCTCTGCTCTGAGAAGCCAAATTAGCTCATGGTCTGAGGCTCCAGAGCTGAACATAAGCAGAAGTGAGATGACATTGGCTGGAAAGAGAAGCAGAAATAGAGCTGTTTACCATCCTGTTTCACTTCCACACTTGGAGGGAGCAGGAAACAATTCCAGGGCATGGACACTCCCACTACAGCCACCAAAAGCACCTCTGCAAGCACAACTGGTTCATGGAATGGTTTGATTTGGAAGGGACCTTAAAGGACATCTTGTTCCAAGCTCCTGTCATGGGCAGGGACACCTTCCACTAGACCAGGCTGCTCAAAGCCCCTTCCAACCTGGCCTTGAACTGGATGGGGGAATCCACAACTTCTCTGGGCAATGTTTCCCATGTGGCAGATGCTTTATGGTTGCTGCTTATCCCCACCCCAAAGTTCTGTGGGAGAGGACATCACCTGCTTCAGCTGGGATGCTCCAGCCCACCCAATGGATGTTGAGAGGATTTCCAAGGGCCTGCATTCCTTTCCCTGAGCAGATGGGAGCCCATATCTCATCCAGGAGTTGTTCAGGGAATATAAAAGAGAGGTTAAAACACACAGTATCCCAGTTGATTGCTTATCCCAAATTAAGATCCTGAGCTGGTGACTGCATCTGGAAGCTGCTGCCCCTGTCAGCACCACAGCCTGCATGGACACGTGGTGTATTTTTAACAGGCTCTTCTGAGGAGGATAATGATACAGTGGTGCCTCTTCCCTGCAATTTTGTGAAGTCTCTGAATTTGGAAGATGATTTCAGCCATGGCACTCGCAGGCTAAATAGCAGGAGGAAGAAGAATGAGCTCTTGATTAAAATACGTCTAGACAGAGAGAGCCTTCTGTATTTTTAGATCCTAGTTCAGAGAACACAGGTATGGAGGGATTTACAGCACTTCCAAAACCTGATCAGTTAATTCTGGTGATTGTAAGACAGTTCTCACAGTCAGTTCCAAATTTTATCAACAATTTTGGTACTTGGCGGTTTTTTTCGTGGCCCAGATGAATCCCAGACTAAATAAGACTTGTAAATGTTGAGGTTTCAGTGGGGAGGGAATCGTAGAATCACAGAATGGTTTGAGTTGGGAGTTGGAAGGGACTTTTTAAAGATGAAACAACACTGCCGTTAAATGGGATATTTTGAGCTGTCTCATGACTTTTGAAAGCTTGGGGTTGCTGTACCTACAGAGAAGACCACTTGTGCAGCTTAAAATCCCCACTCCCGAGTCCAGAACTGCCAGCAGCCTGCAGAGATTTTTGACCCAGCATCCACCAAACCCTCTGAAGGGAAACTCTGTCACTCAGGAATGACTGCCCCTGGGGACTAATGTGGCAACTGAGTTCTTCCACTTCAAGATCAGCTTGTTCCAATTCCAGCCATGTCAGGAGCATCCTGAGGATAAAGCCAGTCTGAGCCAGGGGCTGCTGCTGGCAGGACATGTTTTCTAACAGACTCAACCTAAGAGCAATTTACCCTGCCTGCAGAAAAGCCTCAGAATCCCAGTCAGTCATGCTCCAGGTAGCTGTGACAGCACAAAAACCCCCTGATTAGTGGACTCACCGAGTCCACATCCACCCCACTGTAATTATCGGTGGCACTCAGCGTGATTTGGAAATCAAGTTACCTAATAGCCCTATTATTTCAACTTGTTGGGCTGCAGTTTCCATCCACTGACAATCAGCCTGAGTGCTTTTGCACCACTCAGCCCCGTGTTTGGTTGCAAACTTCACTGGAGAGCTCCACAGTTATTGCCCTCTCGAACGCAGACACAGTCGATAACCGGGGTTAATCTTGCTGAAACTCTTTGCACTCCACTGAGAGCAAAGAGTGGCACATGAGCGTATTTTGCAGAGCTCTAGAGAAAAGCGGGGTCTGGGGTGTGTTTGGGCACAAAATTACTTCTGCCAAAATCTATTTCTCCTGCAGGAGACCCAGATTCTGCAAGGCACGAGGCTGGTGGGGGTTGGACAGCTTGGTCAGCACTGCAGAAAACAGGTTTGCAAATGGTCACTTTTTGATCTGGTGGACTAAGCAAAGGAAAAGAGAGGGAGACACTAACTGAGATGTAGTTAAGTTTGTATTAATTCCTGAAAAAGCTCAAAGGGAGAAAATCAGAGGCTTTGCTCCTGGTAGAAGAGCTGACTTTCAATTACTCGCATGACCAGAAGCACTGAAATAACGACAGGATAAGAAGAAAAATGAGAACTTCTGGGCTTTTTAAAATCCCCTGTTCAGTTGGGCTTAATGGCTCTTTCTATTTGAGAAATGCTCCATCCTGTGAGTGTGTAACCAGCCTCAGGATGAGGATGGCATTGCACACATCTGGAATAATGCTTCCTGACAGCTCTGTGGAGGTGGTGGGACTCGGAAAAGTTAATGAGAAACACAAGCTTTCAGAAAGTGGGTGGGAAAAGGGGTTAGAGATACAGCAAAGTGGTTTGCATCCAGATCTCAGGAACGTTTAATGACTCAGTGTGTGCTGACTTTTGAGCTAGAGATGTTGTCAGCTCCTTAATGATTTCTCCATCCGTGGGCCCATGGAGAAAGGTTTAATGTACTGAAGTCGTGAGTCACTATTCCAGCCCTTACAAGGCAGAGAAGCTCAGGGAAAAAGATGAAATGGATCTTTATTGTGCCTGAACCCTCTAACTTGCATCTCAAGGGTATCATTCAAAACCAGTCTGGGAACCCTCCCAGTGCCACACCACCATGGTGGCTGGGCAGCCTGGGCCACAAGGCAGGGTTTATTTTGGGATATGTATCTCGCTTTCGAGGGCCATGATCCCTGCACACATCTCCTGTCAGCCTCCTGGGCTTCTTCTAGCCCGGGACCATCCCAGTCCCTTGGATGACTACTCATTTCAAAGGCAGACAAGGCTTCCCACAGCTATTGTCCTGTGGCTGTCTGCATATTTCAGCCCTTCACTATTCCTGCTCCCAGCAAGAATCCAATCAGAAGCTCTGAACTTCAGGCTGAAAGCACACAAATAAAACTTTGAACTAAATAAAAGACACCCCCCTCCAACCTTTACTGAAGTACTCTTTAAAAACAAATCCTTATATATTCTAAACTCAAAAACATCTGGGTTTCCAAGCCCCAGGAAATTACAACTCCCATACTGAAAATAAAATACATGTTTGTCCATATATCGTATTAATTATACCCCATAATATGGAAAGAGCCCAGTAAAATGCTTTCCTGCTGGCTGGCAGATTTGCATAGCAATTTATTATATCACCAATTGTTATTATTATTATTATTATTATCATCATCAGGTATTCCTTCATGTCAGCTGTGAGTAGAACTACAGAGTGTCCTTTGCTGATCAAGAGAGAAAATAATCTGGTCTCACAGTGATCTGATTATTATTTATCTGCCCTGTTTCACACTGGGGAATCCCAAAGCCTTGTAGACGTGCTGCCTTATCGATTGCAGCGTGTGATTTTAGCAAGGAAGAGGTTTATAATTAGATGTTGGCACTGGTAATTTATGAAAACAAGCAATGACAGACTGAGGGTGACAGATCTGTCTGCTCCTGGAAGGGCTGTTGTTCTATCCCTCCACTCCCAATGTCCCATCTCCCATGGAGAAGTCCCTCACGGATAGAATCCACCCAGTGCCACCATTCCTGCTCTTGAGCCACGTGCCTGCAGCTCCTGGCCCGGGAGCAGGATGGTAGGAGATGCCACATCAGAAGCATTCCAGCTACCGAGGAAAATGATCTGGGGATTGGGAAAAGTGCAGACTCCAGTTGTTCTTCGTGGGTTTTGCATTTTTTCCTGGTGAGGTACCGTGCACAAAACCCACCATGCTCCATGTGGCCAGCATTTCACCATAAACAGAGCGGTTGCACGTTGTTAAATTATCATTAGCTCAGCTACCACTGGGAAGGTTGTGTCAGCTCCTCCAGCAGAGCTAAACCAAATACCCACTGGGTGCACAAGCTCTTGGGTGAGTGTGGATGGTGGCACTCCGTGAAAATACCCTGTGTCCCCTCTGTCCCCCCAGGCACTGACCCTTCCTCCCCCCCAGCCGGTGGAGAGAAGTCCGAGCAGCCTCAGTGGAGGGAATTATTTGCAAAGACATGGGTTGAACTTGTGGATCCTGAGCAGAGGCCAAATTGTCTCAGACTTCAATAGATGCCTTCATTCCCCAAGTTGTGTCAACCCATCCTAAAAGCTGAAGAAGCCGCTGCCAAAGGAAATCTGGATGCGAATTTTGGATTCCAAACCCTGAAGCTGGCAATAGTTGTATCAAGAAATACGAAAGAATTCGGGAAGATTTTCATGGCTAATTTTTTTTTCTGCCTGGACACAGCTCATGCTGTTCAGGTGCTCCAACATCAACACCAATTTTGTGAGGTATTTTTATGGCATTTTTCTGCTGGAAAAAAAAAGGGCATTACTTTATCAGGAACGATCCATAGAAAGAGCTCGTAGCGAATCCAGATTCTCCTCTCCATCCAAGGGGCATCCATCAAAACAAAGTTAGGACTAGAAGCAGCTGTGAGCCTCAGCCTGAACCTGGACTGCCCATCCCAGTGCTGTTGGGGAAGGAGGAGACAGCCAAGAAACGTGGCAGTCTCCAGCCATAATCTCCAGCCCTGCCACGGAGCTGCCACAGCTGCTCACAGTGTGTTATCACCACTGGGTGGAAACGTGCCCTGCATCCCAGGCCCAGCTCACTGACCTCCCCACACCTCCTCAGCCCGAGTTCAAGGCTGCAACTCCCTCAGCAGCCCAGGCAGGTCTCATCCTCTGCAATTAACAGTTATTGTCAGCCAAGGAAGTGTATATTCCATCTGTGACACGATCTGGTGACAGCTACCTCCCCTCTCAGGGCAGGGGATGTCGAACGAGACAAAACATCCCATTCCCTCTCCTCCCTCGTTAAAATAGATGTCATATACTCTGATCAGCCCCTGTGTACATGCACACAGCCAGCAGGAGAAAATCAAACATCAAAAGGAAGAAAAAAAAAAAAAAAAAAAAAAAAAAAAAAAAAAAAAAAAAAAAAAAACAAACCCTGAACAGGATATTGACATCAATAGGAGTTCTGTGGAGAGAGATGAAATGTAAAATTGAGTCGCAATCCGGCTGATGGAAGTTAAAGACGCCGTTAACCCTTGAGCAGATCCACTGCTGACATGAAAGGGAGGAGAGCTGGGAAAGCTCAGGGCTACTTGTTCTTACACAGGCACCTGGGCTGTGCTTTCCTTAGGAATCTGGAGGGAATTTGGCACTCGGGTTCCTTGGAAAGCCCAACACATAATGCCTTAAGTTCCCTGAGAATTGGCACTTTAATCAGTGTTACAGATCCAACATGTCGATGGGGAGAAAACCAATTTCCTTCATTTTTCTCTCCCCGTAGTTTTTCCATTGCTTCTTTCCTAATGGAAAGAGCTCTTTGTTCCAGTGATGAACAAGGGGAAAAAAAAATTACGTTAAAGGAAAAAGAGAGCAAAGGTGCAGGACAAAGTTTTCTGCCAGATTTTTTGGTTTGGGATGAGAAATTAAAAAGAAAAAAAAAAAAAGCAAACTAAAAGAAGTTCCCGACGGAGAATTCCTGGCAGCTTTAATGTCACAACCTCTGACCTTTGGCCACGTCAGCCAAAAAGCTCCTGCAGACACTCTGACGTATTCCCAGCACTGTGGTCTGGGCACTGGGTCTGGATTAATCCACCCTCAAAGAAGTAAAGCTCAAGTTGGGAAATCAGAGCCCAAATCCAGTTCAGGGGGTGGCGGGGGGTGGGGGGTGGTCAGCAATCCAACCCCACTCCCACTGGCTTGGACACCCCAAATGATGACTGTGCCCTAAGGGGACATGACCTTCAGCTGTAACCTGAAATGCCTGTGATGTTCATATTTATCCTTAGAAAACTCATTTTATTTTCTTAACATCTCATTTTTGTTTATTTTAAGAAATAATCAGCCGTAGAGTTTGTATTAAGGACAGTCTCTTCTTGCACATTTTTTTCTGACAGAACAAAGGGATTTATTTCTGCAGTGAAGAAATAGCAAAATAACTTGTTAAGACAACTGTAATTCCATCTATTTGAAGTTGTTTCTCGCTCTGCAGCAGCCCCAGATAACTTCAGAAGTAAGTTTAGAAGGGATTTTTATCTCATTGCCTGGATAAGCATCTCCTTGATTTTATCCTTGGTTTCTCAACATGAGGCTGTTGTCAAAATAACAGGAAGCGACATCATCGAATCACAGAATTATTAAGGTTGGAAAAGACATTGAAGATCATTGAGTCCAAACCCCCAGGTCCAAATTTGCCCCAAGATTTGGGATGAAAACTTGGCTGTCTGGCAAGGGACCCTTCTCCCCAGAGCAGATCCATCCCATGGGCTTTCATGCCGTGGATGAAAATCTGGGAGAGACTCAAATGTTTTTCTGGATCTGGACACCCCCAGCACTTCAGGGGGCAAGAGTGTACAGCGAAGCCTGGATGGAATAAAGCAGAATAACTCCGTGCTGAGGCTTCCTGGAGCAGGGCAGGGTGAGCAGGTCCCATTCCTGCCGCAGACAGGCTCATCCCCACCAGGACTTGGGTCTGACCCTCAGTCGCTCCGTCTGCTCCGGCGGTGCCAGCTGTTAACCAGCACCACTTGCTTGGCCTGAGCTGACACGGCCTGTACCTGGAAGCAATGAAGCAAAGAGGTCACAAGGAAGCAAAGAGGCCACGAAGGCAAAGGGATTGTTATTTAACAAGTTTGAACAGGAGGGCAAAGGCAATTTGCACCATCACTCCGAGGTTTCCAGGCTGCTGGTGCCCGGAACTCCCCACGCCGTGAATCCAGGAGCCCAACCTCTGTCCTTTGTACATCCACAGGTGCCTTCAGGGTTTGCTGCTTCTCAGCTTCGGGTGTTCAACTTGCATTTCTTCTCCTGTTCTGCTGAAATAGCCTTAATTTTTCCCTATTGCAGCAGGATTAGGACAAAGTTGATTAACTGCGGGTTTTTCCTGCATGTGAGCTCAGGCCAAGTCCCATCTGAGCCACGCTGCAGACCTGGGCATTAACAAGCAGAGCAGTTGGGTTTGGATTTGAACTTCTGGGACAAAATACACGTGCCCCCTGCCCAGAGGGGCAGGCAGGGGGCTGGGAGTGCTCAGCTCCAAGCAGGATGAGCCGTGGGTGCATTCCCAGCCCAGCTCTGCCCCTCAGCCCCGGGATGCCGGTATATCACAGGGGCGATGACACAGGACATATGGAGCTCTACGTTTCAACATAGATTTTCAAAAAGCCATTTAAGACATTCCTTCGCACCGAGTAATTTGCTGGAAAGGATCCAGGCTCGGGGATGTTTCTATAAACACGTCATCTCTTGCTGCTCTTCTACCCCTTTCGCTGAGAGCTGAAGGATATGGTGTTTCCCCCTCGTGCTGTCACTTGGATGTCACTTAAGAGTTTGCTGGTCCATTAAAGCACAATTTTTCATTCTTACTCAACTTTCAAGGCAGTGCAGACCACGTCAGAAAACCTCGGGGTCTGCAGCTCTTCATATAGTCTGTGCCTCGAGGAGATGATTTCCTAGAAACAGCCTTCGATTTCTCCAGCTATGAAAACATTCCTGGTACATCCTGTGTGTGGAGATGATTAGACACAGTATACACACCCATTTAAATTGTTTTTCCTAGCTTTTTTGTTTGTTTGAATTGTTACTCGAGATAGGTGACATTTCCTCACAATGCCTGAAAACGACCAGAAAATGCAGGTTCTGAAATACCAGAGAGCTTTAAAAACGTGCATTGAGCCTCCGATTTTATAATTAAGAGAAGGTGAGCACACAAAGTTATTTTGAAACAGCAAGTTGGTAGAAACAAGCTATAGGTCTGTATTTCTATAAACCAGCAAACAAATACACAAGATTGTTGAAAATATCAAATCTGTTAGGTTGGGATTTTTGCTTTAAAAAGAACAAATATTTTAAAGCTTAGACTCAAACCTGGCTGCTTTCTTTAAACCCAGACAGATGTATTCCAGTTGGGAAGGATCTATTCCAAACAAAATTTGAATGTTTTCCCACAGTATCTACATTGCCAAAAAGCCAAATTTTAGTTGTTACAGTCTGATATTCAAATCCACCCTTAATTGAGTCTGAAACTACAACAGTGGCTTATTTCCTACAGAAGAAAAACTCAGTGTTTAAATACAGTGGGACAAGGGAACCACCCCAGAGCACATACTGGGAGAGTGGGGGAGAGCCTGATCCAGGTCTACCTGCCCTCCAGGGTCCATCCACTGCATTCTCTCCTGTTAGATCTACTCAGTAGGGGTCAAAAAGACACAAATGGGGTAGAGCCAAGGCCTTGGTGCTGAGGACTCTGAGCTGAGTCACCCTCCACCCCTGTGCTCTCTCCCAGAGAAGCGGTGACGGATGGAGAGCAAATGCCATGGCCGTGACCTTGCCACTGCTGCAGTTCCTGCTCTCTCCCCAGCCCAGTCCAACAATTTGCCTCACGGCCAGGAAATCATTCTCACAGCCTTTAACTTACATTTTCAGTTAAGTTTTCAGAGCTCTCCCTGCATGCACACAGAAATGACCATCTCAGCTCTAAATTCTTGATCAAATCACTCAGAGGGAGCAGCTCGTGTTGGTGCTTCACCTTTGTCTTCCTGCTCGTGCAATGAGCATAAAAGGAGATGGTGACTTCACTGACCCTAATTAAGACTTTATAATTAACACAAAATCTCCAGAATTAATTTTTCTGCAGTTCTGACCTGGTTCTGCAGCTCTAGTAACACCTGAAGCCTCCCTGAGGCTCAGGATTTCTTGGTGCTGCCCTAAATGAGGGCATTAACAGAAGGGATTTAGGATTCTTGAATGAGAATATGCAACCTGGACCTTTGCTTGTGTCCAGGGCATCTACCCAAGAGCTGTGCTGCAAGGAAGTGGAAGTTATAGCCCCCATTTCCTTGCCCTGCAGCATCCATAGGTGCCTAAGGGGGATATGGTGGCTCCTTCTCCCCACAACAACCCATCACAGGGCACTAGTAATTTTTTAGGTAGTTCAACAAGCAAAGAGCTACACAAACCCTGCTCATTGCCCATTAGGATCTGCTTAATTAGAGCCAGAAGTATCAGACAATAAGGTAGGGCCATGTTTCTATTTTATTCTAAAATTTCAATGATGTCTTTACAGCCGAGATAAGCAGGTTGTGCTCTCCCCCTTTGCCAGCACAAAATATTTCTTTTAATAGATCTTCATCTTTTCCCCCAGAAATACAGAGTGAACGTGTGTAATTAGAGCAGGAGTCACATGTCTGCATTCAGAGTGGAATTCCAGTAGATGCAGTTTGCATTCAGAGCAGCCTGGAGTTAAATCTAGGGGCTGGATCCAGATACTTCCAATTTTATTTAAAATGCTAATTGGAATCTGGGAGCTTTTTACTTTAAGGAACAGGGGAAACTCAGTGTGCCCCGTTTTGTGCAGTTTCCACTAGTCATGAGAACTGGCCTCCCAGTTTAATTTATGTTGTGAGAATCCCTCACTGCGTGATGCCTCTGTTTCCAGATATTCTTAACAGAGCTGGAGTGTCCTTCCATGTGTTCTGGTGGAAAGTAACCATAAATCAAACGTGCTTCTGGGATGATTGCAAAACTTCCATGAAACTTGACTCACAGTCTAAAAATGTGCCTGTGGAATGGTGGTTGCATCATGTAGGTGCTGCAGAGCAAACAGAAATTGAGGAACCTCCTCTCCTCATCCACACTCTTCCCTGCAGCACTGCTGCCACGCATTTCCTCCCCCAGGGATTGGGAAACACGGGAAATGAATCTCCAGGAATCTGCAGTGCTCCTCTCCTTCTCTGCTTCCACTTTTCTTAGCAGCAAAGGGATCACTTTTTCAAGCAGGGGTTCAAGAGCTCAGTTTTAGCTCCTGAGCTGATTCCTGCAGTGGAGGAGAATAACAGGGAAGGGAGAGGAGAAACATCTGGAGGCTGGTGAGTGGCAGCCTGGCCTCCACTTCCAGGGAGCAGCCTTTGGAGAGGAAATTCCCTTGTGGATAGCTGATAGGAGTGTTTGCTCAGGGGGGAGCAGTGGGCCTGGGCAGGGGGGGGGAAATTCCTGAATGCCAAGTCAAATACAGGGAAAAAAATCTGGATTCTGCAAGAAAATAATCTCCACTGGAGTGAGGCACCCAACTGCTGGCTGGTCACTGAGATGGGCAGCTAGGATGGTGATGTGAGGTCCTAGAATGAAGCATGTCCTGCTGCTCTGGCATCCTGCATCCCTTTTCATCCCTGGGGTCCATGCCTGGTCCATGCTCTTCCTCTGGCATGGCTGTTTTGCATGGCCAGCTCTCCATTTTGGGAGTCACCTTGCACATCTTCCAGCTTCTTTAGGGCATGGAACAAGTAGAGAGGGAAAAAAACGAGGAAAAAGGAGAAAGGGAAAAAAAAAAAAAAAGCAAACCAACACTATTTTCTGTGACCCCGCTCTGGCTTCTGCTCCCAAAAAAATCCTGGCATTCACAACCATCAGGTCTTTGATTGAACAACATTTTAATTTGGGCTGTATTAAAACAGCATGTTTTCCATGAACAGCCTCAGCACAGAGGGGGAAGAGGAGGCTCACAAGAAACTCCTCAGCTTGAGAGTCCCAACGTGTGCCCCAGATGCCCTCATGACATCCCTGACAGGCAGGCCAGTTGATTTTAAAGGGGGCAGGGGGGCTCAGTTAATTGAAATCGGGGTTTTATGATAACCAAGTGTCCTACATCTTGTGCATCTCCCAGAGATGGCAACGCAGACTGTAAAGAAACAAAAAAAAAAAAAAAGAGAAATAATAATGCTATGTCCGTTTCCAGGGAGAGATCAAAGGATCTCCTGGAAAGAAGAGCCCGGTTGTCCCTTGAATGCATCTGGGCTGCAGACAGCCCCTGGAAAAGCCCATTTCATTCATTCATGACCCGAGGAATGCTGTCTGGGTGCTTTGGAAAGTACATGGGTTGGTTGAGGGAGGAGAAGGCTCTGTGTAAAGGCAGCTGAGGGACCTCAACGTGGCTTTTGTGACCAGCCATGGCCAGGTCTCCTCACCCTCTCTTGCCACTGCAATGGGGTCCTCTGCTCTGTGCTTTCAGCACAAGAATCAGCTGGTGCTGTGGTACCTGGAATGCTGACTGGGGTCTGAAATGGGAGATAACTGAGGAGTAGGAGATCCAGTGTGGCAAATACCCCGATATTGGGAAGACAAAACTCCCTGTAATTCCTGGGATACCTCAGGGTGAACAGCACTCTCAAAACTATTCCCTTTCTTTGGATAATTAAGGCCCAGGAACTGCCATGCTCCTTGAAAGCATCTTGGCAGAAACACGTTTCTTCCCCCAGACAGTGTCCTGTGAGGTGGCTCTGCCCACACCTGCTCTCAGCTTGGATTTGGACCAGGGCTGGTGGGTGCAGCGAAGCTTCCCCTGCAGTGGAGGAGATGCTGTCAGGATGAATCAGGATCAGCCCAGCTCTTCCTCTTGGGATCGCCCTGACACGTTCCCCTGCAGAACATCTGCTCCTGCACACCCAGCTGCTGCTGCTGCTGCTGGGGCCACGCTCACCTTCCTGCTCCTGGGGCTCTCACCTCATCCAAACAGCCCCATGTGTCCAAGAGCCACTTACACAACATCTTTGGCTCTTAACCAGGAAGATATTCCCTTCATTTCTAAGTTATCACCGTACCTGCAGTAAAGGAAATGGCAGTGCAGAAGCACCAGGTGATCTGAAGGAGCCTTCGATGGATTGCAACTGAAAAAGAGTAGTTTAAGATGAGATATTAATAAGAAATCCTTCCCTGTGAGGGTGGGGAGGCCCTGGCACAGGTTGCCCAGAGAAGCTGTGGCTGCCCCATCCCTGGAAGTGTCCAAGGTCAGGCTGGACAGGGCTTGGAGCAATTTGGGATAGTGGAATATATCCCGTGGCAAACACAGCTCAGACACCTGAGCCCTCATTCCATCCCACAGACATGAGACTAGCCCTTTTCCTCACCAGAGGGTGAATCCCACCACAGGATAAATTAAAAATAACATGGACATGATTAGTGTAAATTAGAAGCAGAATAAAGAGGAGAAAGGAGAGATTTTTGCCTCCAAATTTGCTCCTCAATTTGGCTCTTCTCTGGTTGCCTCCAAGGATGCCTCTGTCCCTTGCTCATGAAGGTATTTCTGAGGAAAAAAGGAGAAGGTCTGGATGATTTTGGAAGGCATCTCATTGCAGCAGATGGTAAATATATATTTTTTTCATTCTCCTGGGAAGATGCCCTGTGAATCACCTAACAGGGCTTTATTGCTTTCTTCTGCATCCCCTGGCAAATTTCTGAGTGCAAAAACTGTGTTTTGTTTGCATTTGTAATGAGGCATTTGGAAACATCTGCCAACAGCTCAGCTTCCCAAGCCCACTTTCATTTACGGGTATTTCAAACAGCAATTAAAATTACAGACCATCTTCTCATACTTCCACGAGCAAAAACTGGGGAATGGCCTCTAGAAACCCGGAGTAACTGAAAGCAGAGCTTGCTCCTATGCTTTGACAAGAGTTATTATGAATACAGAACACAGCAACCAAAAAAAAAAAAAAAAAACCACCAAAAAAAACTTCAATAAATGCGTAGCACTGAGTGGATAGTTTTGTTAAACATTTATGAGATATTGGAAAATTCAAGTCCAGCCCTCATGTTTCATCAGCTGCAGCTAAATGCTCCAGCACAGATGGACAGGACCCAGATGGCAAGCTCGGCTCTGGAATTTGTCTCTGCCCTGGACCATATGCTGCTCCGAAGGGAAGAGGACACGGAGCTCGCTTTGAAGCCTGGGATGCTCTGAGGGTGGATGGTGCCACATGGACACTCAGAGCTCCTCATCTGCATGTGACCAACGCATGAACTGAGTCCTGGTGACATGGCAGGGACGTGGGGCTGCGTGCTCAGGGAGATGCATCCCACCAAGGAGCAGGGAGTGTGTCCCAGGGAGCTGCAGATGTTCCCGCTGGGACTTCGTGATGCCATTACTGGGATGGTGAATAAGGCGAATGGGGGTGTCACCAGAGCAAGGCACACTTTTAGGATGTGGTTATCAGAGTGAGAAAGCTTTGGGAGTTTGGGATGAGCATCTCCCTAAGAGCAGGGAGGTTTTCTTCTTTCCTTTCTGCAGGATGTGAGATCTGAGCAAGCACCTTCAGCAACAGCCTTTACAGAGACTGTTTTTGTCTCCTTCCTGAGATGCTGCTGCTCTGCTTGTAGGAATCAGCCTTCTTGATGCCTTCCACATTCCCATGACATATTCTGTTTGAGGTGCCAAGCTTTGGATGAGTAACATTCCCCAACTGTGCCTCAGTTTGATCATCTCCTGGTGAGCCAACCAGCAGAACCAGTGCAAGAGGAGGAGCAGGAGGGTTCCCAGGCACAGGCCTAATTGCTGAGTTCTCACCCTCACCCCTGCTGTGTCTGTCTTGGCACACGGTGGCAAACTGGGGACAAGGCTGCCTTGCTTCAGCACAGAGGAGCACTTTTAATGAACCCCTCAGGCCCCAGGTCAGAGACAGGATTTGGGGATAACAAGATGCAAGTAGATGCTTGATAGAGATACTGATGGCTGGTGGAGAAACCAGAAGAGGGGGAACAAACAGATTTAATCAAGCTGTGTTTGCCCACCTCCATTTTCCTTTGCTCCTGGGCACGGGGTGCAGCTCATGGCAAACTCCAGAAGACCTTCTGCACTGGCATCTGCTGTCCTTGGAAAGGCAGAGCAGCTGGGTGGGCTCCATCCCACCCTGCACTGTGATTCCCAACTCCCTTCCCTGGGCTGGGACCAGACGAGGCCTTCAGAGAGCCCTGTGCTCTGCTTATGTTTCAGAGACATATGTTTTTAAAGGTAGCAGATGTTAGAGAATGCTGTTTGCCAACTCTCTCTGGTTTAACCACTGCTCTGGGAGCTTTTCCCTTATTTATTACCTTTGAAAAGCGGGAGTGTGGGATCAGCCTTCATGGAGATGCAGTTTATTGATCCCCCTTTTTCATCCTTCCCTGGCATTACACAATTGTTTCTCCTTTCCCAACCCTCTGGCATTGCCATGGGCACCTAGATCTGGGCAGTGAGGGCAGAGTTGGACCCTTCCTTTCCCATTTTTCCCCTCCTGTTCCCCATCTCACATTTTGGCATGGCTCTGATGGAGAAGTAGAGAGGCCTTTTTATTGCACACACAGGTCTGTGTATCTTTTCCTTAGCATTTGTTTTTCCTAGATATACATGTGTTTATCCACAGCCATTTCTACAGTCAGAGATGTTAATTTGGCATCATATGTGGAAAGTTTTAGACATCTGATCAGAATCAGTACAAGCTTCTGGGAGCTGCTTGCCAGCTGAAGGAGAAAGAAGGGCCAATATTAAAAAGAAGCCTTTCCTTAATAAATGTAAGTACTGCAAACATAAACACTTAAAAATGCTATTAGCTGTATTTGGAAAATTCTGGCAAATCAATAAAGTGTGGAGGTGAAAGAGTCAAGCAGAGGCAATGGAATACAAACTTGAGGGTTTTTTTATTTCAAGTTCCCTGAGAGATCCAGGTTTTTGAAATCCATGTCCCAATCTGCAAGGCTGGTTTTCTTAGTGCAACCTACAGTGTTTGCTTTGGGCATGACCCAAAGTCCCTCAAAGTCATGGTGATGGGCTGCAGTGGTGCTTCACTCCAGCACTTGTTGCTGCAATGAGGCACAGATTGCTCAGCCCTGGGGCAGAGAACATCTCTAGGAGGCTTCAAGCCATGGTGTCGCCCATGAAATGCCACCAGATGAGGGCTTGGTAGCTGTTCTTCAACAATTCGTGCCTAGGACTGAGGTGGAAACCTCTGAGCCAGTCCTTCCTGCACACCTTCTTTAGGTTTATCCTGGACCAGGCAGTTGGGCTGTTAGGGGAGTCTCAGATCTGCTCTGGTTTAGGTGAGATATTGGGAAGAATTTCTTCCCTGTGAGGGTGGGCAGGCCCTGGCACAGGTTGCCCAGAGAAGCTGTGGCTGCCCCTGGATCCCTGGAAATGCCCAAGGCCAGGTTGGACCGGGCTTGGAGCACCCTGTGCTTGTGGAAGGTGTCCTTGCCCATGGCAGGGGGGTGGAACTAGATGGTTTTTAAGGCCCTTTCTGACCCAAACCAGACTGTTTTTTGTATGATCACAACTCCACTTTCACTCACATTGGTTTAAGAAGCAGCAGAGGCAGAAACTCTGGATTCAGGCAGCTCACCCTCCTGCTACAGAGAGCTTGGTGATCCTGTGAGGTGTTTCTTACCTTCTCTCTCTGTTTTTGCCCCCAGGGCCCCAGGTTCAGCACGTCCAGAGCTGCAGGTGCAAAGGGCACACAAAGGCTGGCTGGTAAAAGACCCCGATCTTTGCAGAGGGGGCTTAATTGTCTCACCCAGGAGGACTTTCCTGACTGTGCAAAAAGCACAGAGCTCTTCAAATCCCTGGGAAATGCTCCAGGGACTTCCAGAGCACAGTGATCTCCTGCCTTGGCTGCTGCCAACCCAGAGCAAACCTGGCCCCCACCCACTCACCCACCCACACCCCGCACCCACACCCCCCAGCGCCGGTGCCCTCCCTGCAGGGCACGTGTCAAAAAGCCTCCTTAATTTTCCTGACACGCTTTTCCTCCTCCCAGGGCTAAATTAACACCAAATGAGACCCAGATTCCTCTGTAATTAAGGGCCTCTCTTCCACATCAGTCTGTTACTGAAGATCCTCCTATCTCAGGGGAACTTGCCTGGTGCTTCTTCTTCTCCTCCAAGCCCTATATCCAAAGATTCCTCCTTATCTTTACATCTCCTTGTCCAGTTCCCCTGACATCCAGCTCCATCTTCTCCCTGCTGTCAACAGGGATGGGACCACAGAGGGATTTCTCCCACCACTTCCCTTGTTCCTCGAACCGAGAACCGAGCACATGTTTCTCGTGAACGAGAAAGCGGTTTGAAGCCATGTAAATAAAAATAGCAACACCAACCAAATCTAACAGGACAACTCGTGCTCAGGAATGGTCAGAAACTCTTGTTTTCCCTTTTCCCATGCAAGCTCTATTTCTTCCCATTCTTTCCATCTTCCATTCTTTCCAGCTACCAAAGCCTGAGGAATCTTGAGAAACGGTCAGCCCGTGGTGGCCCAGGAGGAGTGAAAAACCTCTCCAGAAAGCTCACTTGCAAGTGTTCTTCTGTATCCCTGCGATTTTGCAGGTTGTTGTAGGATTAGGGTTTGTCTCCTCCACTTAAGCTCCAGCATATGTGTTCCTGGCTCCCAAGGAGGCACCACTGGACAGTCCATGCCAAAGACTGAGCCAGAAACTTGACCTTCTCGTGAACTTCGGGGCTATTTTCTGTTCTGCTCCCAGCTCCGTGCAAAGTGCAGGACTGTCTGGCCAGTGGATTCTGGCCCTTTTGCATGGAAAATGAGCTGTGTCAGCCTGCATGGCTGGCTGACTTGCCAGCTGTGTCCCTGACAGCACTTCAGAGCCTCCTCCTGCTCCTCCCTTGTCCAACAAGTCGCCTTTGATCAGATTCTCTTCTCACATGGGGCTACAACAAGGGGGTCACCCCTGGGGGCCTGGGAGCAGCTGGACGACCCCCAGCTTCCCCACTTCAGCAACCAACTCTCTCCTCAACTCAAGAGAATTTTGTGGGACTTTTCCCTTCTTCTTTCTCTTTCCAGAACTGCTCAATGTTTTGGTGACATTTTTCCCTGTTTCCCCACCTTCCCCTCCCAGCAGCTGGTGCTGGATAGCTGGTCAAGGTCCAGCTTGGGCTGGAGATCAACCCAGCAGCACTCCCAGCTCAAACCAGGATTATCTACCCTAGCCTAAAGCAGTTTATGCTGATATTAATAAAAAGGCACCAAGCTGCAACACTAAGCATTAAGCTGTAATTAAATTTTACAGCAACCTCTGTGTCGTTCCTGGGATCACCAGCATCCTCAGGGGCTCCCAAACCTCACCTGGCCAACCCCACCATGCAGTCCTTTCCTCCCTATCTATAAAATCAGGGACAACCTCAGTATTCCCAGATTACTTCCCTGTTTCTTCTGCACTCACTGCGTCAAAGGGAGATCTCTGCTTAAGTGGCTCTTCCAGTAACCCCATTAACGAGCCTTTTAATTATCATCTTTTTTTTTTTTTTCCCTGCCAAGTAATTGCTACAGCATGAGATCCACTTGGGAGATGCAAATGAACTGGAAGCATGATGCAGGAAGGCAGTGGAGGAGCTGAAAGCTGCTGTTAATACCTTCTGACAGGCTGTGTGAGGAGGAGCAGCACCAGCCCTGGACAGGTAGGTACCTGCCTGGGATTTGTGAGCTTCCCTTCTCCACCACACATCTGCCACGGTGCCAGGGGCTCCTGGGCAGATGCCACCTGCCTGCCAGCGGCCTCTGGCTGCTGCTCCAGCCACCTCACTGACCTGGAAAGATGTCTCACAAGGTCTGAGTTGCAAGAAAAGGATGCATTTTACCTGCACGAGCCCAGGCAGGAGCAAAGTGTGATTTGCCCCAGCGTGGCTGTTCTGCTGCCAAACCAGGGAAGCAGCAGCCCATCCCTTCTGGGAAATGGCTGAATGAAACTCAGCCAAAGCTGCTTTCAGTGTGAAAAAGGAGCCCAAAGGGGCTGTGCTGGGGAAGGACAGTCCTTGTGTAGAACAGGAGGGAGATGTTCGACTTCAGGCAGCAGATGCTTGGAGAGGACACTCAATCAGATCAGCAGGATGAGTCTGTTATCAAATGAGCATCAGGCTCTTGGCACACGGTACTGGATTCTGGGGAAGGCTCAGAAGAGATTTTGCCCACTGGCCACATCCTTCAGCATCCACAAAACAAAACACACTTTCAACAAAAGAGGGTTTAGGTGAGATACTGGGAAGAAATTCTTTCCTGTGAGGGTGGGGAGGCCCTGGCACAGGTTGTGCAGGGAAGTTGTGGTTGCCCCATCCCTGGAAGTGTCCAAGGCCAAGTTGGACAGGGCTTGGAGCAACCTGGTCTAATGGAAGGTGTCCTTGCCGTGGTAGAGGAGTTAGAACAAGATGATCTGTAAGGTCCCTTTCAACCCAAACCATTCTGTGATTCTATGAAAAGGGACAGCATGAAAAGCCTGATAGATTTAATTCCACCCAGGCTGGCTCCCTTCATTGGTTTGGGTGTTTTCTGTGCACCACTGTGCCACTGCAGCTCTGCCCTTGCTTCTTTTGGGGGCCCAGCCCTGCTCCCACCGTGTGTGTGCTCCTGGAATGGCCATGTGTGAAGTCCAGCAGGGAGATGCAGCCATCCCTGCTCCAGAGAAGCCGGGGTCGGGGACAGGCAGGGCATGAGCAGCGTGGCATTGCCACAGCAGCTAAAATTCACAAGGAAAAGCAGAAAGAAGGGTCTCAAACCCCGCTGGGAGCCAGGGCTGGAAGTGCTGCCTCAGCTAAAGATCTCTTTGGGAAATTTCCAGCTTAGCTGAGTTCTGCTGGTGCACAATGAATGGGGTTTTGTAGCAGAGTTGGTCAAGGACACATTTCCCCCAGTACCACGAGCGCTGTTCCCTCTGTCAATACAGTGGGTTCTGCATGAATCCACACCTCACCTCTCTCCTGGAGGCAGCACCCACGAGGCCATCAGCTCTGCTGCTGTTGCTGCCTTTTATCCTCTGCATCCCTGAGCAGAGCTCACAAGTGATGCTTTGTACCGGGGCTGGAAAAAAATGAAAGCCGTGTGCCCCAACACACAAAAGGAAAAAGCCCCATCTCACCTCTTGTGTTTTTCCTGGAAGTGTCAGTGCCTTTAATGCATCAAATGATTAGAATCACTTCTCCCCTTTTGTTTGCCTTGGCCCTTGCAGCTCACGCTGAACGGGCCAACACAAACCCGAGCGTGCTGCAGGAATTTCGGGCCCAGCCTATTCCGTACCTTTGGGCTCAGGGTGGGGAGTGACTCCCAAAAGCCAATTCCCTGGCTCTGTTTTGTGGGTCTGAGCAGCTCTGGGTGTAGTTGGCCACTGCCCTGAGGAACCAAGATCCTGCTGGTCGGTGTCCTGCTCCATCTGAAGGTTTGACTCCAGGTGGAATATTTTTTTCCCAGGGACCCACCTCTAAGAAAACCCTCTGGCACTAGGCAGGAGAAATCTGGGAGTGGAGTTTGTATGTGTAGGATATTTTGACTGGAAGCTGCCAAGACTGAGGAGCATGTGCCTGACTCAGAGCAGCCAGGGATGTGCAGGAGAGTGATGGGATGGACCAGGAACTAGCAGGCAGCAAACACAACTCCTGTTCCCCTTCACCTTGCACAGAGCTTCCTGCTCTGTTTATTTTGACTTTCTTTGCCTCCATGGGCAGGTCAGAAGAGAGCTTGGGGTATGGAGAGCCACGCATTCCCTCAGGTATAGAGGCAGGTATAGACCCCTTTCAGATTTGCTACGTTTCAGCAGGTATATTTTCAATAATTAGGTAATATTTTTAAGAAATATATAAAACCTATGCTACCTAATTAGTCCTCCAGTTACTGTAAGACACTTATAAAGCAGATGTCTGAAGCAAGGCAATATATAAGGAGCTCTTTTTAAACTCTAATACATGTAGTCATAATGAGAATTATTAGCTATCATCAAACATACACTAATGAGATAAAGAAACCCCATCACTAGTAACTTTAAAACCAGACATACTTCGGGAATAAAGACAAATAGGGAAATTTCCCCTTGTAACAGTCTGAGATTTCACAAGACAAACGTGTTTAGGTGTCTCTGCATCTCTGAGGATATTTATAGAAAAACTGATGGATTTCTTGGGAAGTTGTACAGTTTTGGAAGCCAGTCTTTCTCCTGATTCCTGGTGATTATATTTCCTTGAAAAGCTCAAATTGGAAAAGCACCTTGCTGCTGCTGCTGCCACTGCAGAGGTTTGCTGATGGGTTTTTGCAGAATTGCATTCACTGGGAGATTTATTTGTACAGAGACACCAACACTGCCTTTCTTCCAGTGAGGAAATAATTGTCCAAATTCTTGGTGAGAAGAGCCACGTGGTTTTCAAATGATTTTTGTCTGAGAATGCAATCAGCTGAGGTCAGCCCTGCTCTCAGAGACCTGAGCAAAGCTCTTAAATATTACTGAGGGAGTTATTTTCGTATCAAGGGGAAGAAAACAGCCCCTGATGTGAGCACCTTCCTAATGATCTTCACAGCACTCGGTCCATCTTAGCTCTTCCCCCTCACTGCCCCACACTGAAAACACACAGACAGAAAATAAAAGCTGAAAATAGGCCATCCTCTCCTTACAGTGAGTGTAATTAAGCTTTGGAAGAGATTCCCCAGGGATATAATGCATCCACAACTGCTTGCAGAATTTAAATCAAGTTGGGTGGAGATGCTTTGCTCAGAGCAGCTGGGAGCTGCAGGCAAGTCCCCTGGGACCCACCACTGCGTTTTGGGGTCTCCAGACCAGCTCTTACTGGGGTTTTGGCAGCTCTCTGGACACCAACAGGCTCAACTGATCCCAGTTCAGCTTCCAGTCTTCCCAGTTCAGCTTCCTGTGCAATGGCTTTTGTTACAGGGCCAAATCAGGGAAACTCCACTGCTTACCAAGCCCACTGACTGGTCTGCCTGGTGTGTTTAATGGCATCTGTGTGGGACTGGGAATAACCTGGAGGCAGCCCGGGCTGCTCCATGGGTGTCTCACACCACAGTTGGGTCCTCTGTGCTGTGCCTGCTCAGTTTGGGCTGGAGCTCTGCTTGCATCAGCTCCTTCTGTTCAATGGAACAACCCCAAACCCCCTGGGATTCCACCCAAACAGACAGAGAGCCCTGGCCCAGCTGTAGAAATGAGTGTAGGGAACAGCTCTGCCTCCCAAATCAGGTGTAAACCTCCATGCTGAGAAGATCTGTTGGGATGAAGGAGAAAAGCATCTCCTCTGGAAGCTCCCACTGCCCTGGCCATGCAGGGACCTCTCCTTTGCCACAGTGGGCACTGCTGTGGATTTTTTTAAGCCTTTGATGTATTTAAAATCCCCCTCTTATTGCAGAAGGAAGAAACTCCCAATGATATTCCCAGCTTCCAAGTCCAAGGACATCAGCCCTCAGACTTCCCGAGCCCATGGATGCCACACAGCTCCGCAGGTTTCAATATTGTTGTCACCAGGTGAGCCTTGTCCACATCAGTTTTGCTTTCTTACTCTGTTTCTAAGCTGGTGCTCGAGCTTTTTGGCTCACAGATAGATTTTCCCTTCCAAGATTTCAGTGTTGGAGGACTGTTTCCCCAATCCCCAGTGGTTTAAGATTATCTCTGGCCAACTATTAATCAAAATCAGGATCTAGCACTGTTTGCTTTTGCTGTTGCACTTGAGCACATAAAAAAGAAATCTTTTTCCTCTGAAGAAACACAGTTGGTAGGTTTTTTTGTGTGTCCCTGATTCCTTTAGCACCAGCTCCTCAGACACAGAACAGCCACGTTTCTCATTCCATACTCAGTATCATACCAAGATGCCACAAGGACCAAGGGGGATTTTAAAAACGCTGGTAAAACAAGCAAACACCAATTCAGGAAGGACTTAAAACGAGCAAGAAAACAACAAAGAAACTCTCTTATATTTCCTTCTTCCACTGTGTCTCCTTCGGGTGCAGAAGAATGAATTGCCCCTATAAAACCCTGGCATATTGATAGTCAATTAGCTCCTGCTCTGACATGGCTTATAGAGCAGAAGATGGATTTTTACAGCACCTCCCACATGCCAAGTCTCCAAAAGCCTTCCCAGAGAAGTGAATTAGATGCCACTAAGTTTTTAGGGTCGGGGGCTGGAATGGCCCCTTTGCTTCACTACATTGGATACATTGCAGAGGAGGAATCCCACAGGATCCAAGGAACAAGGAATCCACTTTAAGGAGAGTCTTGCTTCTCCGCTAACCTGGGAGCAAATTCCAGCTTGGCCACGCAGAGGGTTTGTGCCTGGGGTAGGGATTTCTCCTATTTCCCACCCTGTTTTGTCATTAAATCAATTCTGAACATCACCAAGCTCTTGTGGATGGCAGACTGGCATCCAGGGACCTGGAACTTGGGTACTTGCCCTAAATAATTGATTTTTCAGTGCATAAAACACCAAGAGGTGCTCTCTGGACACTGCACCTTGGAAAATGTTAAAATGCAATCCAAACTGATAAAGGAAACCAGCATCCTTCCTCCCGTGCCAGCATCTCCCTGGGACTGCTCAGCCCAGGGAAAGATTCAATGATCCCACTTTGGACTCCAACAATCCCAAATCCTCCATCAGGAATTCCTGCTCTGACTGACCCTGGAAGAGGTTCAGCTGCATCCAAACATTCCATGCAGACCCACTGCAGACCCTGTGCAGGGAATTTTTTTTTCCCAATCCCACAATCTTCTGATGGGGCCTTCACCAGCTTGAGCTGCCTCTCTATCTACATCTCTCCAGGCTAAAAGGAAAACACACTTCCCACAGCAACCCAAACCAGGGGAAACTCGTGCTGCTTTGTCGTATCTAATTGCAGGCAGCTCCTTCCCTTAATCTGGTTATGAACAAGCAGGGATAACGTAGCACAGAACTCGTTTCCAAGATGAGCCTCCCATGCTGAGCCCTGATCTACTGCTGTCTGAGGCACTCTGCTCAAGAGATGACGAGCATGGTGCCAGCTCTGGCTGGCAGGCAGCAAGGAGCTAAAGCCACAAAGCAGGGTGGGATTTGCATTTGTCCCACTCATCCTGAGAGCTGTCACAGGGGAGGATGGTGCTCTGAGCTGGCACTCGATGCGTGCCAAGGGATCCCGCGTTGTCACCGCTGTCATCCCCTGAGCTGTGTGATACACAGAGAAGGAGAGTTGCCAAGTTGCTCCCTAAGCCAGTAGGTATTCCTAGAAACAAAACCCAAGCCAGGTCCCAAAGCTGTTTTTTGAGCTTTACTTGGGTTTTATTTCCCGGAGAATCGGACGCCCCTCTCCCTCTGTCAGCTGGTGAAACTGCAGCTCAGACCAGGCCTTGTTTCAAACTGAGGACCTGATCTCGAGCTCAGCAAGGCCAGAGGACCAGCTCCCACTGCCACCAGTGCTTTCTGGATCAGGCCCTGAGGATGCTGCTCACTCATGTCCCTGGAGCCTGTGGCAGGAGTTGTCAGTGCTCAGAGCCTCCCAGCCCTCAGCTCAACCTTCCTTGGAAGTCAAGATGTGCTTGGACCTTCTGCTAGGGAAGTTTTACCAAGGTTTTACGCAGCTGAAAACGGAAAGTTCGCATAAAATTGTCATATAATAACCATGAAGGGCTCAATTTGTAAATGCATTGTCTGCTGGAATAGTTCTGTCTCCTCTATTTACCAGCCAGCAATTATCCTCACTTGAGTTACTTCTTATTTAGCTGCTCCCAAATTGAAATGAACAGGAATGGCATTTCCTTGCTGAAGTATAAAATGGAAATCTTGTCTTCACTGAGAAAGCACCAGACTGGCTGCATCCCTCACTTCCAGCAGTGCCGTGACCTGGGCACAGGCTTCAGAGAAGGGGATGTTTTTAGGGAGTGTGATTATCTTTTGTGGCCCACTAGAGACACAAAAACCCTGCTGGGCTAAACAAGCCGAGCTGCTCTAGTGAGGGCAGCTCTTCATCTGCAGGTGATCCATCTGTTCATCTCCTTTACTGAGGGACATCTGAGGATCCCTCGTGGAACCCACAATGCTACATGTGCATGGTCAGAGGGAGCTGCCAGGCCAAAATCAGATGGGAGGTTACACAAACGAGATAAGGAGTGGGAGAAAAGAGCCTTTGGCTCATTTGCAGCCAAACAGCCCAGGCATGGAGCAATTAAAGAGCTTGACAAAAGTCATGTAAAGAACATGTGGCAGAGCTGAGACGAAGTCCAGACCCAAGCCTTTAACCACAAGGCTCCTCTCTCCTGTGTGCTGCTACAGCACAGATCATAATTGATCCTGAGCTTTCTCCCATTCCCAAATAAATGCATAAAAGCTGAGGAAAGATTTCACACCCCAGAACTGGAGAGGACACCTGTGTGCCCCTGCAGCCTTCACGCTGGTCTCCTCTTCCAGGGGGACTTCTGATGTCCTGATGTAGAAGCTGGAGGGCTGAGCTCCAGCAGGAAAGAGCCAGACACATCTCCAGTGGGATCTCTTGGGGCAGATGGGAGCTGGAGGGACACGGAAGGTCCCAGGGATGTGGATCAGCCCAGTGTTTTCTGTGGCTGCAGCAGAGCCAGGGGTGCAGCCCGAGGTGCCAGGGAGGCCCTGAACCCTTCTCCGAGGACATGCTCCACCTTCACATCTCACCTACGTCAGAATTACCTCATGTTCATAACTCCAGGAATTTCCAGCTGGTGCAGCCAAGCCTTTAGCTGCTAAATTAAAGTTTCTACCTCTCCCCAGAGAGTTATTTCACCTCCATTCTTTTTTTTTTTATTAATAAATTAATAATAAAGTATTGTGCTGGAGAGACACGGTGGATTCGGCTCCAGGCGTGGCAGAGCAAAACAAGTACAAACATCAGCTTGTTTATGAGCACATCTGTCTGCAGGGTTTGGGTACCAGAAATCAAATCCTCCATTTAGCCCTTGCCAGAGCAGCTGGAAGGTGTGATGGATGTTTTTACAGGAAAGAATCCTCCTTCTTTCTGCCCAAAGCATGGCACAGCTTATCCAGCCAGGCAGCCAAGCTCTGCTCCGTGGTCTGTCCGTGGCACCCTCTCCCTGTGGATGCTGGTGGGTGCTCCCTTCATCTCCTAAAACTGGGAATTCTTCGGTGCAGACACAGAAAACACTTAAA
>NW_020955397.1:808218-810374 GCF_003031625.1 Empidonax traillii | reverse complement strand
TTTTACAGGAAAGAATCCTCCTTCTTTCTGCCCAAAGCATGGCACAGCTTATCCAGCCAGGCAGCCAAGCTCTGCTCCGTGGTCTGTCCGTGGCACCCTCTCCCTGTGGATGCTGGTGGGTGCTCCCTTCATCTCCTAAAACTGGGAATTCTTCGGTGCAGACACAGAAAACACTTAAATCCTGATGGACAAGAGCAGTAAAGCTCTGAGGTTCCTCACCAATCATCAGATAGCTTTGTTTAATGACAATGACCTGCTTTGTCCCTCTGCTCTGCCCTATGTCAGGTTTCCAGAAGCAAAACCAGTCCACCCCCTCCGTGACTGGCAAAGCCAGTAAGAAGCAAAGCAAGGCTGGGAGTCAGCTATTTTCCTAGTTTGGAAACCGAGGTCTCATCCCTTTCCTCTGTGAGTAGAGACTTAGAGCTACTTTTTACCCTTTTATTTTTTTTTTTAGTCAGCAATAACCAAATTCAAGGACTGTTCCTGCAAGGTTGATGCAGGTTTTGACTTAAACAATTGTATTTGCTGCTAAATCAAACTATTTTCTCTCTTATCTCATTTCTAGCCCTGGAGGGAGCAGCAGGCAGCTGAAACACGATGGTGGAGGCAGGAAATTTTAGATGCAGCCACTGACCAGCAGGTCTGGGCTTTGATTAGGCACCCATGGCAGCCCCTGATGAGTACAAATGGGTTGGTTGGAGATGAAGAGAATTCCTGAACATATGGAGCCTGGGCTCAAACTGGAGCCAGCCCAGGACTGGGGTTTCTGCAGCTGGTTCCCATGCCTGTTTTCCCTGCTCCCACACACACAGTTGGGGCTGCAGGAGAGTCCTGCTTCCCATGTGGAGGGATGGGGAGCATCTGCCCCGAAAAAACCCAGAGCTGAGGTGGTTGAGGTACAGGATTATGTACCTGGGAGGGAGAGGGCAAAATAAGGGAGAGTAGGTAGGCTCTGCGCCAAGGCTCATCTTTTCCATACTTTCATGGCACTCTATAACTCTGGTTTCCTAATATTAAGCTGGAAAAACCAGCTGGAATTCAAGGCAAGGAAAAACTTCTGTCTCCCAGGAATAATCCTGGCCTCAACGGGCAGCTTTGTGCCAAGGGCTGCATCTGCACCAGGGCAAGGTGGGCTTGGGAGGGTTAATAAATCCCTGGATTCACTGTGTCAACGAGTTAAACACCACAACACACAGTACACAGGGGTGGCCCCAAACGCAGCAGATCCATGCAGATGTTATCACCCTACACGTGGGCAGATGTCCATGAGGGCAGGACATATATAAACCTATCTGTGCTGTGATCCCAGCCCTGATGCCAAGGGACATCTCACAGTCGTAAACACAAGCAGAAAACTGCCCACTCTGCAATCTGCTGGTTCATTACAGCCCAGCTATGATTTTATCCATTAACCTGGGACCTGGTTTTGTAATCTCTGCACAAATCTCCAGCTGAACGTTGATTTATGGTGGTGCCTTTCCCCTCAGCCTTTCAGAGCTTTGCAAGAACCACGAGCTGACTACACAGAGGGATTTTTTTTGGCACTGGGATGTGTAGCCATCTTTGGGCTGCAGTGTGGAAGGGGTTTAATGTTGTACAGTGAAATGGCTGAGCGCTGGAACACCTAGAAGGGAAGGAAAGAGAACAGGAACAGGCACTCCTTGAACCTGTAAAGCTGCGACATGGCAGCAGTTGATGTTCCCTGAAATGTCACTCTGTGATGAATTATACATGTGATGTCAGGGAGGAAAAGCTGCCATCAGTTGGCTGGAAGTAAAACACAATCCTGTGTTCATTCACAGTGCAGTGGGGATTCATGTCTGCAGAAGGCTCATCCCTGATGTGGAAGTTGGCCGGGAAAGCGGTGGCTGACACCTCCACTCTCCCTCACGGCACAGCAGGGCCTTGCTGGGAGCAGAACTTTTGATCTCCCAAGCAAGAGAACTGCAGCAGAGCATCTGCTTGCCTGCTCCAGGACAATCAGGACAAATCCCACGGCACGTTATCCCATCCTGCTGGCAGAGGTCACGGGGCTGCTCTGGCAGCTCGGCCAGAGGAACTTCTCCCTCTGTCAGGGGAGAAGGGCAGTAGGACAGGAGGGAAATATTTACAGGGAGCACCCTGGAATAGCCAAGCTTAGGGGGGAAAAAAAAAAA
>NW_020955397.1:806067-808197 GCF_003031625.1 Empidonax traillii | reverse complement strand
TTTTACAGGAAAGAATCCTCCTTCTTTCTGCCCAAAGCATGGCACAGCTTATCCAGCCAGGCAGCCAAGCTCTGCTCCGTGGTCTGTCCGTGGCACCCTCTCCCTGTGGATGCTGGTGGGTGCTCCCTTCATCTCCTAAAACTGGGAATTCTTCGGTGCAGACACAGAAAACACTTAAATCCTGATGGATAAGAGCAGTAAAGCTCTGAGGTTCCTCACCACTCATCAGATAGCTTTGTTTAATGACAATGACCCGCTTTGTCCCTCTGCTCTGCCCTATGTCAGGTTTCCAGAAGCAAAACCAGTCCACCCCCTCCGTGACTGGCAAAGCCAGTAAGAAGCAAAGCAAGGCTGGGAGTCAGCTATTTTCCTAGTTTGGAAACCGAGGTCTCATCCCTTTTCTCTGTGAGTGGAGACTTAGAGCTTCTTTTTACCCTTTTATTTTTTTTTTAGTCAGCAATAACCAAATTCAAGGACTGTTCCTGCAAGGTTGATGCAGGTTTTGACTTAAACAATTGTATTTGCTGCTAAATCAAACTATTTTCTCTCTTATCTCATTTCTAGCCCTGGAGGGAGCAGCAGGCAGCTGAAACACGATGGTGGAGGCAGGAAATTTTAGATGCAGCCACTGACCAGCAGGTCTGGGCTTTGATTAGGCACCCATGGCAGCCCCTGATGAGTACAAATGGGTTGGTTGGAGATTAAGAGAATTCCTGAACATATGGAGCCTGGGCTCAAACTGGAGCCAGCCCAGGACTGGGATTTCTGTAGCTGGTTCCCATGCCTGTTTTCCCTGCTCCCACACACAGTTGGGGCTGCAGGAGGGTTCTGCTTCCCATATGGAGGGATGGGGAGCACCTGCCCCAAAAAAACCCAGAGCTGAGGTGGTTGAGGTACAGGATTATGTACCTGGGAGGGAGAGGGCAAAATAAGGGAGAGTAGGTAGGCTCTGTGCCAAGGCTCATCTTTTCCATACTTTTATGGCACTCTATAACTCTGGTTTCCTAATATTAAGCTGGAAAAACCAGCTGGAATTCAAGGCAAGGAAAAACTTCTGTCTCCCAGGAATAATCCTGGCCTCAACGGGCAGCTTTGTGCCAAGGGCTGCATCTGCACCAGGGCAAGATGGGCTTGGGAGGGTTAATAAATCCCTGGATTCACTGTGTCAACGAGTTAAACACCACAACACACAGTACACAGGGGTGGCCCCAAACGCAGCAGATCCATGCAGATGTTATCACCCTACATGTGGGCAGATGTCCATGAGGGCAGGACATATATAAACCTATCTGTGCTGTGATCCCAGCCCTGATGCCAAGGGACATCTCACAGTCGTAAACACAAGCAGAAAACTGCCCACTCTGCAATCTGCTGGTTCATTACAGCCCAGCTATGATTTTATCCATTAACCTGGGACCTGGTTTTGTAATCTCTGCACAAATCTCCAGCTGAACGTTGATTTATGGTGGTGCCTTTCCCCTCAGCCTTTCAGAGCTTTGCAAGAACCACGAGCTGACTACACAGAGGGATTTTTTTTGGCACTGGGATGTGCAGCCATCTTTGGGCTGCAGTGTGGAAGGGGTTTAATGTCGTACAGTGAAATGGCTGAGCGCTGGAACACCTAGAAGGGAAGGAAAGAGAACAGGAACAGGCACTCCTTGAACCTGTAAAGCTGCGACATGGCAGCAGTTGATGTTCCCTGAAATGTCACTCTGTGATGAATTATACATGTGATGTCAGGGAGGAAAAGCTGCCATCAGTTGGCTGGAAGTAAAACACAATCCTGTGTTCATTCACAGTGCAGTGGGGATTCATGTCTGCAGAAGGCTCATCCCTGATGTGGAAGTTGGCCGGGAAAGCGGTGGCTGACACCTCCACTGTCCCTCACGGCACAGCAGGGCCTTGCTGGGAGCAGAACTTTTGATCTCCCAAGTAAGAGAACTGCAGCAGAGCATCTGCTTGCCTGCTCCAGGACAATCAGGACAAATCCCATGGCACGTTATCCCATCCTGCTGGCAGAGGTCACGGGGCTGCTCTGGCAGCTCGGCCAGAGGAACTTCTCCCTCTGTCAGGGGAGAAGGGCAGTAGGACAGGAGGGAAATATTTACAGGGAGCACCCTGGAATAGCCA
>NW_020955397.1:788546-804895 GCF_003031625.1 Empidonax traillii | reverse complement strand
GTTTTTTTTTTTCCCCACCTGGGAACAGGGAGGGAAGGTGAAAGGAAGGGCTGTTTTTGATCCCAAATCCGATTCAGGATACAGTCTGACCTCTGAGTGCCTGCCTTTCTCTTCTTCCAGTCCCCTGCAAAATGAGAATCACAGATTTTTGGTTTTCTCACTGGAATAATGTTTGGGGGTTTTTTGTTTGTTTGTTTTTGGTTTGGGTTTTGTTGTTGTTGTTGTTGTTGTTGTTTGAGTTTTTTGTTTGGTGGGGGTTTCTTTGTTGTTGTTTAGAATTTTTGTTGTTTTTTTGGTGTTGTGGGGTTTGTTTGTTTGTTTGTTTTTCCCAAAACTTTGGGATTAGATCTTGAGTCGTGAAGTCTATTTGCAGTCACACCACGCAGTTTGTCAGGCAAAGCTCCCCTTACCCAGCCAGGCTCATCCACTGTGATATTCCCTTTTCCCTGTGCTTTGTAAATTGTCTATATCCTCATGGCTCCTGAGCTCACACTTTGCCACTGAGCAGCTTCCCAGTCAATCTTCATTAACTACCACCAACCTTGCAGAGCTTCTTACCCTGATTTCATGCTGAAATAATTCTTTAATCTTTTCCCGAGTTATATAAGGCTCTCTATAAGTTGTTTGGCATCTCCCCACTACAATTTAAGAAAGTAGGGGGAGGAATATATATATGTACAGAAAAAGATTATTTAAGAAGTAGGCTTTAATCTCCCTGCAGCCAGCTCTCTCCTAAATGTACATTTGCTGCCCAGGAGAGCAGAGTGATGGATTCATTTCAGAGCCACCATGGGGATGGTGCTGCTGAATTCAGTGGTGCAGAGAGGTTTAAACCTCCCCCAAATAATTTCCTGCCTGGGAAAAACCCTGTGCCATCACCCTGCTGTAAAGCAGAAGGCACATGAACCTTCTCATTTAAAAAATAAAGGAAAAAGGTGTAAGCAGGGGTTTGAAAAACCACTTATAAATCCCATCCCAGCTCGCAGAAGTGTCACCTTGGTGTGCCCAGCCAAGAGAGACAACCATGTCTTGGAGCTCTTTTCCCCCAGTGTCAGCTCTTTCCACCCTGTGTGAGGGGTTTTTGGGATGTGTGTCCTCCCTGCCCAGCCAGAGATACAAGTGGAAGCAGCAACAAGAGTCACCCTTCAACCCCTGCCAGCCAAATGGAAGAACTAATCCATCTGTCTTGCTCTGCTTGTTTAATGTTCCTCTTCTGCAGAGAAGTGAGACACTTACTTACACTTTCCAATATGCTGGGACAGTCTTTTGGCCTCAGAATGCTCCAGAATAATGAAAAGGTCTATTTACAGTAGCAAAAGCTCCGTCTGTTACCTCCTGGGATTAATTTACTACACTGGGATTTCTGGGAAGACTGTTTTCTGTCTCAAAGTAAGTGTCTTGGCAGCTCCTTTCTAATGCCAGGTATTAAGTTTTTGCAAACTTACCATGTGATTTATTTCCTAAAGATTTGTGGGACCTTTTTTTCTGTTGAGGGGGAAGGGAAAAACTTCTGTTCTGTGGCGATGGCAAGAGTGGCAGAGCTGTTCTTGGACTGAAGATGCATCTGGAGAGGCTGAGAGTCCTGCAGCCAGGGCTGGAAGTGTTTGCAGAAGGGTCAGGCTGTGGCAGAGCTGCCCAATCCCTCCTTGTCCAAGGGCCACTGGTATTCCCAGCCTAAAGGTGAAGGTTTTGACCCAGTTGTTTGCAGGAGGCAATTGCAGCCCCAGCCCTGGGCTGGAGCCAGTGTAGCCACAGCAATCCCCTCACTTTGCTTGGCTTGATGACTGGCCAATATTTCTGGGAGCTCCTGGGCCATTCTCCTGAGTTTGAGTCACTATTTCAATTTACAGGTTTGGAAGATGGTTTTCAGGCTGCCCCTTGGAGCTGGGAACAATGTATTCCATAGGGCTGGTTGCTCCTTCAACATATTCTGGTGTTTGCAGCTTGTGTGTCTAAAGGGACTCCAAGAGAGCTGGAGAAGGACTTGTGACAAGGGCCTGGAGTGACAGGACAAGAGGGAATGGCTTCACACCCACAGAGGCAGGGTTAGATGGAGTAATAAGAAAACAATTCCTTGCTATGAGGGTGGTGAGGCCCTGGCACAGGTTGCCCAGAGAAGTTGTGGCTGCCCCATCCCTGAAGTGTCCAAGGCCAGGTTGGATGGGGCTTGGAGCAACCTGGGCTAGTGGAAGGTGTCCCTGCCCATGGCAGAGGGTGAATGAGGTTTTATATTCCTCTTCCAAACCCAAATGAGTCTGTGATACTGTTAGGGATGGATTTTGCAGTGTTGTCCCGTGTTTTGGTGGATAAGTGAAGAGGACAGCACTGTGAGCAGCAGGCACATCCTGTTATCCAGGACTGGCTACATCTGTCCCTTTTGGAAGCTGCTGTATTTATTACAGTTATTGTTTGCTTTGCTGTTATTTTGCTTTGGAGGTGAACTCTGGGAGGTTCTGGCTCTCAGTGCATGTAAATGCTCTTGTAGCGCTGAACCCTGATCTCTGCTGCCCTGATCTGTGGGATCTATTTATTTATCCTGCAAACTGGTGCCTGGAGCTGTGCCCTAAGGGAGGGCTTTTCTCTGGCACTGGGGAAAAAACACTACCCCTGCTCATCCCAAGCTGTGCTCCAGCCCAAGCATGGCAATTTCTCCCATTGTAGGTGCAATTTTCCTCATGGCTTTACACTCTCTGAGTTGCAATTGGAGCTCCTGCTGCAGCTTTGATTCACAAAACTCCAAGCTCATGTTGCTGGAGGCAGTTAAGAAAACAAAAGCACAGAAAAAATGGAAAAGCCAGCTGCGTGGTGGGGTAGGAACTCTGGGAGTTTGCTATTCCAGGTCACAACTGGGAATCTCACTTCTGTCTCTCGGTGCCAGCTGTGGCACATCAGTCCCTGGGGTTACAAAAATCAGTGCCCAAAAAGGGTTACAGGTTTCTTCCTTGCAGCCTATAGATCCTAGAGGAAGACAGTTGATTTTCCATTCCTGAGAAACCCTCTGGATCCCAGAGGGTCCTTGGACTTAATGATTCCTAAGGCTGACCAGCTCATAAATTTCACATTTCATTAAACTGATTGCTCTTGTTTAAAAAACAACATCCCAGCTGTTCCCTGTGTCCATCTCGGGTCTAACAAGGGGAAAAAGCAAGGTTTGTCCAACAGCCTTGAGGGCTGGAGCTTTTTCCATAGGATAACTCGAGGGGCTGGTAGACTCATTATGGTGTCTTGGAGCTGCAGGATGTGTTTGGCAAGAAGAAATCCCTCTTTCTCCTGTGTCAAAAGCAGGCTGTGGTATGTGTGAGAAATGTAAAGAGTTGGGTAATTTTGGGAGTCAGGGAAGATGATGGCCCGGATCCCACAGAGTGGGATTGAGCCCTGGCCCTGGTTCTTCCCACTCTGTGTGTATTGTCAGCTGTAGCTGCTCTGTTGTCAAACCTCTGGACAGGATAAGTGATGAAGATGGTAAAGGCAGAAGTAATTCAGCTTTGGGGGGAGGCCGATATACTGTGCTAGTTTTTTTCTTGCAAGAAGTTAAATTAAACCTTACTAAATATCCTAAAATATGCTCATGTTTGACCCTTCCATGGATACAAAGAAGAAATATTTATGCTGCTGTCCCACAAATGCACATTCATGCTGCTTGTTCACTAGAAGCAATAATGTAACTTAAATATCCAGATTTTTATGCAGGACTTTAACAGGCTCCAGAAATAAAAAATACACCACATTTTCTATGGCGCTTTCCTCATCTTTCCCTGAAGTGTAGCAGAAGTCGTGTCTCTCACTGAATATGGAGATTTTTTCCATGCTGATTCCAAGTTTAGCAGGTGAATGCACAGAGCTGGGGAGAGGCGGCGGCAGCGCCACGAGGCAAAATCATGACATGGTGACAAACTTCATTTATTTCAAGCTCTGTGGCAGCAGTAGCTGGCGTGTTTGTACCACTGGCACAGATGTGTTTATGAACTGGTGGCCCTTCCAAAGCACATGCCGGGAATAATTCCCTCTAAGGGCCCCCAGGAGCTGTTGCAGTCGCTGTGACAGCTGGACTTGGGAAAGCATGGTGGTGGGGGGACACTGGAGCAGTGCCTCTTGTTTTTTGGGAAGAGACAAATGCTGAGTGCCCCAGAAGGGACAGCGTGTCTAGAAAGGGCCATTTGACAGCCTCTTAGCAGTGTTTTGGCAGGGATGCTCCCAGAATTATCAAAAGCCATAGCAAACTGGAGTTTGCAGCCCCTCCTTTTTCCAACAAAGGCCGCAGATTATCTCCTCTTCATATTACGGAGCTTTAAAAGGAGTGGGAGTGATGCTACAGAGAGAGCAGCTCTTTCCCTCATCCCCAGGGCTATTGATGCCAACACAGCATTCGGGGGAACAACAGAGCTCCTGTTTAATCTAATAATATTAACTCCATGTCGTAGCAGAGCCTGTAAGGGGATGAATAACTCTGCACAGTTAATTGCCATTTGGCTTGAGCTCGATGATGAAAACATACTGCCTATAGAGTATGACCTTTCCTGGGCAGGAGAAATGATCCTGATGGTGGGTCCTGGGGTGGTGTGGGGACAGCTGGAGCCTGGGAAGGGAAGAGGAGAGCTCCAGGACAGGGTTGTGATGGCCAGGAGGGCTCAGGAACTCCTGTTTGCACACCCTGCTTCTAACTGGCCTATCTGTGAGGTGGTAAATCAGTGAGTGAAAAGCAGAGGCTTTTCTGGGCTGCTGATGTGCTCCACACATGGAGGGCTTCCAAATGCATGTAGTATTCCTGGAAGAAATGTTTGCAGGGTGGTGCTGGGTTCACCCCTCAGTGAGCTGCCCTCTTCAGCACTCCCTCTTAATGCCAGTGTTCTCATTGCACATCACTTTCTCAGGGCTGCTGTAACAAATCCTGCAAACAATCTGCCCCTGGGGCTTTGTGCAAATGGCCCAAACTTGCTCTTGATTCTTGTGCTTGATTCTTGATGCATCCTGATCCTTGATGCTGCTGCTGTCGTGGAAAATGCTGATTCTGCGTAATTCTTGGCAGGGATTTTTTTGTGCATGGGAGAGTCTGCAGGTGAACTGCCTTCAGTTGCACCGAACTGACATTTTTAACAGCAAAAGTTGATCTCAATCCACAAGTTAAATACTTGTGCTGAACATCTGCAGTGATCTGGGATGCTCAGTGACTCTGAAGGCCACACTGCATGGCAAGATAATATTCCTCCTGTATTCGTGGGACCTCAGTGAATGGAAATGATAAGGAGGACATGGATATGGCTTATCAGACTTCATGTATCAGATGCTGCAGCACTCAGAAGTTGCAGCTGGCAGCAGATAAAAGAACCACCAGGCACATTTCTGCCAAGTCCCATGGGGATAATGTGTGTGGTAGAATGAATCACAGGAAGGAACGAGCAAAGTGAGTCACTCTTGGGGTTGGGGGCTTGCTCTGGGATTCCAGAGGGTCCCTTTGGGAGAGTGGCGTCTCTTTCAGTGGCTGCCTGAGAGAATTTGGACTGTAACAATGAGAGTGCAAAGCAGCAACTAGGCTTGTCTGGCTTTATTTACACCAAGGGGATTTGTGTGGGATGATGATTTTTCAGTGGACTGTAGACTGATATTTTCATAAATGTGTTTCCAACCTGTGTGAGGAATTTGCTCATTCGGTGCTTCAACTACAGACTGGAGGACTAGAGATATTCAGAGATATTTAGTTATTCATTTGGGGATGCAAAAATGCAGGTGCTGAAGAGGTCAGCACAGAGCTTTATTGGGAAAGGACTGAACCAGCACATCTGTGATTTCCCAGCACTAAGGTACAGTTCAGCTACTACAAAATACACTGAAAACCCCTAAACTTTATACGATGTGACTGTGCAGCTTCAACACTGCACAGGCACCCATGACCAACACTCCAGATTTAACACTGAATTAAACCACAGATCTTCATATCTGAAAAAAAAAAAAAAAAAAAAGCCACTTCAGAATTTTTCCCTTCATCCTGCCTCGGAGCAGATCAACTGAAAAGTCTCAGGTGAGAGATCAACAGGATGTTTTTCGGAGCTGCTTGAGACTGATTTTGACATGTTTGCTTCCTTTGGGGTTGGGAAGCTCTGCTTCCCTGGGACTAAAGCTTGTGGAAACTTATAATTTATCTTCCCTTGCTGGGAAGGAGGAGGCCAGGTGCAAGTCTGTGCTCTGAATCAGGTACCCGGTACTGCATCTCAAAATAGCCAAAATTCCAGTGTTTTTTTTCCCAAAACCAGCACAGGGACTGCTGTTTAACTTCTGACTGATTCATCAAGAGTCAGTAGAGGAGCTGGGAAATGTTTTAGGTTTCTTCCCCATGCCAGTGACTCAGTCAAAAGGCTCTTTCCTTTGGCTTTTATGGCCAGCTCCCAATCCAGGCGGGAGCTCTGCACATCTTGCTGCTGGAAGTTCTCAGCCCGGTCCCTGCTGCTGTCTCTTGGTATCTCACAGGCTAGACTGCTTCCTGCGGTGCTAAGACAAATTAGCAGAGGATGTGGGAGAGGCCTGGTTGGTTGGAGTGCCTGTCTTTGCTCCAGAGGCTTTTTATTAGGAGCATGGAAGTGGCTTTAGCGGGACAGGTGCTGTTCCCGCAGGCTCCGGCTTCCTCTCCTTGTCTCCTGCAAACCCGATTTCCTCCACTCACACATCTGCTTCCCACATTTTGCTGCCTCCTGCTCCAGCAAAGGGGCTGTCAGAGCTGCTGGGTGAGATCCCAGCTCCCCTTCATCCGTGGGGGCCCACCCAGCCGAGATCCTCCAGTGCTGGGAGTGGGGAATGCCTCGCCTGCTGCTGACTGTGCAGGGAGGGATGGGGATGCCAGCATGCAGGAATGCAGTTCTGGCTGTCCATGAATGACTGTCCCTATTCAGATCCCAGTCCCAGCACCTGGGCTTTTTTTTTTTCCAATAAAAAAAAAACAAACAAACAAACAACACAGTGATGTCAAGGAAATTCAGAGATAAGAGGAGTGCTGGGTTGAAAGGAGTTCTATGGACACACTTGGGTGTAAGTCAGCACAGGTCAGGCAGGGGGTCTTTAAGAGGAGACTTGTTTGGGTTTTTTTAAGTTATTTTTTCAGAGCTTGTGTTGGACTGACTCTGCTTTGTAATCATATTTTTTCATAATATGCCCCTGGTGTATCAGGTTTAGATGGTCCTGGAGAGCTCAGAGGGAAAGAAGCAGCTTGCAGATTCCCTATGGAGTTATTCTGTGGACGTTGCAGTTTCCAGCGGTGTGTTAGAAAAATCAGCTTGCAAAAGCAGCACCAAGCAGCAAACCTTCTGCAAGTCACTTACTGCTCATCAGAGGCAGGAGAGAGTGTCCTGATGAAAAGTGAAGTTATTTGGAAGTTGAGGGACCTTTGCAGTTGAATGCAGTTTTTAAAATGGTCTTTTAATCATTTTTCTTCAGGAACTGAGCATCTTTTCCAAGTACAAAGAGCTTGTTTATGTGAGGCATTTGGGGTAAAAGCTATTTTACTTCAGTGATGCAGAATGGGTGTAACAAACCCAAGGATGGGCACGGCCCTGAGGCTTTCCCTCAGTTATTGGTGTTGGAAGCATTGACAGGGAAAAAGGAGAGGGGTATCTGAGACTCTGCATCCTGAGAATGTCAGCTTGCACTACCTGCTTGTTAAAAGCTGGTGTCACCTGCAGTAACTCTGTGTGAGGCCATTTATTCCAAGCAACTGGACTTTTACAAGGCTGTCCCAGAAGCAATGGGATACAGGAGGATCTTAAAGACAGATTAGCTTTTGTATCTATGGGATTTTTTCACCCTGTAGAGTGTGAACTTGTAGTGGTTTCCTCCCAAAATGTCAAAGGAAATAGTCTTCTGCTGAGTCTCAGCTCCCTTTTGAGGGAAAACAATCCCAGAGGTGTAAGGAATGCAAGGAAAATCCAAAGGAACAAATGCTTTTCACGACAAAATGCCTGTGATGAGACTTGCCAGTCCAAACTTGGCTGGCGTGTCGATGTTGTATCCACAGGGTAAGCAAATAGCGTCACCCTCTTCCCAGATCCCCAACAACCTCCTCAATGTGTAGGCAGCAGCTGCTGATCCTCATGGAACAAACATGTCCCCTTCCAGCAGGAGAGACAACACAAGGTCCTTTGATTCCTCCTAATTGCATTTCAGTGTCTCTGTGGCCGAATTGTAGAGTTTCTGCAGAAGTTCAGCAATTTTGGTTGCTGGCTTCCTCTCCTTGCTGACCTACAAATACCAGTTTTCAGGGCAAGATTTATGAGCAGCGTGAAATTACCGTCTTGTAAAAGCACAAATCACGGCTATAAATAGGGGTCTGGAATATGCACAGGAACCCCACGGGAATAGGGACTTGCTTTGTCTGTGCAGGGACAGCCCTGCTAAACTAACCCAGGTTGAGGAGGAATCCAGGGCTTTTGACTTTTCAAACTGGCAGGATGCCAGCCAACCTTCCCCTAATCCATATCCTCGCAAGGATGGGAATAACATCTGGCCAGACTGACAGTAGTCAGGCTTGAGAGTAACTGAGAGCCCTGAAAACTGAACCTTCTCAAGCCTTGTGTGCATTTATCTTCCTTTCCAGAACATTAGCAGGCAGAGTTTGTTTTCAGTGAGTTATTTAGCAGAAAGAGGGATTAGACCTTGGGCTAGCATTGATTAACCCCTGCATGTTGAGTTGTTTAACAGCATAATGGATTAGTCATGTTTGCTGGTGACCTTTGTCAATTGAATCCTTCATCTGAAGCCTCGTCTGTCTTTTTAAATACACAGATCCTTAAAAGTGGAATATATGCTGCAATATCCCTCAAGGGAATGGCTGAGCACAGGACTCAGGGGCAAACAGGCCTAGAATTTCTGACTTTAGGTTTGACATTGCAAGGGTTGAGTCATGGGAGCCCCACTCACACAGCTGCCCACAGAGCTGATCAGTGAGTGCCCGAGTCCTGCATGAGCTGGGAGTAAATTGCTGTCTGAATGGAAAAGCATTTCTGGAGAGGGATTGAATTTTTCTGTGGGTCTTGGGGAAGGCTGCAGAATGAGGGTCCAGTTAGGAACAGACTTAATGTTGCCCTGAAAGTTAAATCAGTCATGTTTGGTGGTTAAGTAGCTGACTTTTTCATTTAAAGGCAGGGATGGGAGCAGAGGTGCCATGAGCAGAACTGTGCGAAGCCTCATTGCCTTTGATGGAGCCATGAACATTTAAATCAGTTGAGCATCTTAGCTGGATAAAATGTAATAAAATGTACATATAATGTACATGTAATTCTGCTGCTGAAGCCAACAGGGACCAAAGGGGAGAAAAACTGCTCAGTGGGACCGAACACAACACCCAGAAAAACATCTTAAACTGCAGGAAGGCACCAGTGGCAACTTAAGGGCTGCCAGAACTGTATAAAAGGCCCTCACATAGATCAGATTTGGACCCAAAAGAATATGTCTGAGCTGAGGGTGTCTCCTCAGACCTTCCATTCTCTCAGCAGTGCCACGAGGAAGCTGTTTTACTTGACTCCTTAAGCAAAATACCTTCCTGCTGCAGCCAGGAGCTCTTTCTGGGCTCCTTTTGCTGCAGTACAAGTCGGGTCAAGAAGTTTGTTTGGTTTACTAAAAAAGATACTCTAGTTCAAACAAAACTTAATTCATTGAAGCCCCGTGGCCTCTGTGAAACATGAACCCCTCTGGCCTCCTGATTTATGAATACAAAGCCGTGGGGAAGTCTTGGCAGAGGAAAACAAGCTGTATGACAGGTAAATAAAAGGCACTGAGGCAGGAAAAGGGGTAAAGGCACCCATAAATATGCAACCATGCAGCTGGGAGGTGCAATGAGCTGTCAAGGGCTCTGCTGGCCCAGGGGGACTTTGCTTCCGTGGAAGGGGAGATGCTGAGGATATTCTGGAGCTGGTGGCTTTTAGCAGAGTGTTTGGGATGGGTCTGCTGCAGCCCTTGGCTTTGGATTTGTCTGTACAAACCTGGATAGACTTGAAGGGAGAATAAATCTACAGCAGCATTTTGAGGCTTTGTTTTGCGATGTTCAGAGGGGGAAGGGACTGAACCAGGTGAGAGCTGCTCAGGACTCAGCAGAATGTTATTTCCTTTGACATTTTAAGATCTGAGGAGGAAAATTCCCATCAGGATAGGTCCTGGGTAAGAGGTGGGACCCAGCTGGCTCTTTCAGCCTCTCTCCCAGCTCTCCTGTGGGAGATAGACTGCCAAATTCCTATTGCTCTGATCACCAGCAGTAAAAAACCCACACATCTGGTCCTGATCAGGACACAAGAATCCCTATGCCAACTAGTTAATTGTGCAGATATCTATTTCTTAATGTTTAGGAGTTATTTGCAGGCATTAGATGTCTGGGGGTTTCTCTCTATACATCTGCAACCCCCCAAACAAGGCCAGGGCTAATTAAACTAGTGATGAAGCTTGTGGCTGTGATTGCTCTGGAATACTGTTTGGTGATGCAAAATCCTTTCAGCCCAAAAGACCCAGAGTTTGCACAGGGTGAGTGGAAATGCTCCTAGAGATCTCCTCATCCTCTGCAGCTAAAAAGAAAAAGCAAACTAATGGTATTTATATCTGTTCTCTGATTGTTACCTTCTAGTGCTTTGGGAAAGAGCAATTAGTGCTGCTTTTTTTTTTCTTTCTGGATTGGATCCTCAAAGGGTTGTGAAATGCTGGTGGATATTTTACACTGATGATCTTGAAGGTATAATATGTGGTGAAGCCTCCTTGGACTTGTTAGAGGTGCTTGAGAAACATAAAAAATAAATTATAACCCCCCCCCCCCACCAAACCAAAATAAGTAAAACGAGGCTTTAGGATGCTGATCTGGCCTGGAACTGATCTGGCAACAAAGCTATTATTTTTAAAAGTAATTCAGCAAGAGGTGATCAACCCACCTATGGTTTCAGATGGCTGGGAACAACCCCAGCAAGACTATAAGACACCAGCACTGGGAGGTATCACCCCCCCAGACAGTATTTGAGTATGTTGTAGAATTATGGCAAATATGTGGATGCTGCACCCTGAAATCCCAGCTGAAATAAGAGACTGAGGGACTGGAGCCTGAACCAGGATTATTAGCAAGCAGTTGGGTGACCTGGGTGGGTGTTTCGGTGCTGAATCCAGCTGGGTGAGCTTTGTGTCTCCAGGGAAAAATGTGACTGATCTGGTACCTCGTTCTGACCGAGGTCCGCACCTTTGGCCTTGCATTTTGGTCTTCCCAGAGCTCCCCAAACTGGAAAATTCATCTGTGTTGGAGAGAAGGGAGTAAGTTGCTGTGGGGACTTGTGGAAAGGTGATGTGTTTGAAGGTGACTTACTGGAAACACTGAACTGAGAAGTAAAAATTAGTCATGTTAGAGCCCACTCGGTAGCTGGATTGGATTCCTCGAGTGATTCATCCACAAAAATGACTGCTTTGCCTGACATTTTATTTCCCCTGCCTATTCAGACAGTAGCTTAGACTTAGTAAGACTGTGTCCCGTTGTCTGGATTGCTTTTTGATGGCTGGGTGGTGCACACAGAATCCCTGGATTCTCATAATTTCTAAACCACTACTTCAGCAAGGAGGGGAAAAGACAACAAAATGAAGGGTTTTGTCACTCCAGAAGCCCTGGGTGGAACGAACCTGTAATCTTGGGGGAATCAAAGGGGAATCTACAGAATGTGCCTTTTTTTTTTTTTTTTTTTTTTTTTGGATGGTTAATGCCACAAAATCAGAAATTGAAAGAACTGCCTGGAAATTGTGTTACATGGTTCATCGACAGAAATATTTAGAGGAGGGTAAATGTGGATGAAAATTGCTTGGTAAAATGGAATCTTTAGGATTTAAGTGACTGTAGTCCCTTCTTAAAAAGAGAAATAGAGCATGAGAGGACCATCAGATGATACTGAGATGTTTGCATCAGATGCTAGACCTGGGTAGAATAACCCATAAATGATATTAATTTGGGGTGTGCTTGGACATGAAGGTTTTTCTTAGCTTTTATTTTGTTAATGATGTATTTGGAGAAGCTGCTCTTGCTGTCTTTGACATCCTTGGCCAGATTTAAAACCAGATGGGTCTTGAACTTCCTTGTCTCATTTCTACTTACTCTGATAACATCTCTTAGCAATGAAAACGAAAATCCCAGCGGTCTAGAAGGAGATCCTCTGATCAGGCACCCAAGCTGAACCCCTGCAGGCAGAGGCTAATGGGTGATTTGGGACCTGTACATAAACTTTGTGGTCTGGGCTCACCTTTAATCTTCAGACATGATTATGATGGTCAAACTGGAGCTAGAAAAGTGACGTCTATGGTGTTCAGCCAAACCTTCCCTGGGGTCAAGGAGAGTTTAGGAACTTCTTCATTTCCTGACCCTTGTGGAGATCATAGGGTAAGTCACAGGTCCCTGTTACTGAGCAGCCTCTTGGTTTAACATAACACTTTGTGCAGCCCCAGGGATTATCTCCTCAAGTCTAGACAGATTATACAGGGTTTAGCCTGAGCCATTGACCGCAGATCATAGGGCAGGGGGAAATTAAACACAGGGATGTGAAGAGGGAATGGCAGCTCCTGCCAGTCCTCCAGGCTGGCACTGGGCATGGAGAGCAACGGGATGAAAGGGGGGAAAAAGGGTCAGCTGAGTTCATCCTTCTCAGTAGGAGCCATGGAGCAATTTCTCCTTCTGCATTTAATAGATTGGGATGGTTCAAACACATACAAGGCTTGGACTCATTAACACAAAACTGAAGAGAAGGCAACAACATTGGAAAAAGAGGAGGAGTGGAAAGTCTGTTCTCTTTATAATGCTATTTCCTCTATTAAACAGACCTCTCTGACTGTGAAACATTTAAACATACAAAATAACAAGCCCCACCTTGTGTTGGCTGCTCTTTCCACTGATGGGGCTTGTCCTGGTGCCACCTCATGGCAAAAATCTGATTTGAATTTCCACTGGGATCTGGGAGAATCGGCTGCCCAGCTCCCAGCACTGGAGCTGTTTTGTAAAGAAATTGGCCTGCGAAGCCAAAACAGGTGCTTATCCACAGGAGGGGAGGGAATTTTACTCCTGTGAGCCCTAATTTGTGTTTCTGCGGGAAAACTTCAGAAAGAGTTTCACAATGTTTTTTTTTCCCTGTTTGGGAGGCACCTGTTGAATTTATTTGTTGTATCATCAGCCATCCTTGATTCTAATTAAAGAATAAAGTATCTCCTCTATGTGGTTATCACCTGATAGCTTCAGATATTCCCTGAGAGGTGTTGATGTGCAACAAATGCAGATTTGTGATGGCCTTTGTTCAAAAGAGTGTTTTCAGAAAGGTTTTGGGGCACTGGGGAAGTTGCTGCCACTCCACAGTGGGAATGGATATGAACAGTCCTGGATAGTGCAGTAAACACTTTGCTCAAATTAAAGACCACACAGAGCTCTGAGTTTGGGACAGTGTTCAGCTCTGGGATACCAGATGTGGAACTTCCTCTGGGGATAAATGAATTGCTTTATTTTTCAAGCCTCTCGATCCAAAATGTCTCAGTAGCATTGCATTCTCAATTTTTTTAAAGCTGGATTTTGAGAGCAATCATTTCCAGGGCAGCAGGTGTGAGATCCTAAGTCGGGTCTGTGATGCAGGATCTCATTTCAGCATTGGACAATTGATAAAAATTGAGTTAAGGGTAGAGCTGCAACTGGGTTTATATGTTTGCAAAGAGTAAAGGCAAACACAAAGATTGTGGAGGGAAATGGTCTGCTTTATATGTGTGCTCCTCATAAATATTATCTGAAATCATCCCTGAGAGCAGTTGCCTGTCCTAATTATTTATACAACAGCTCAGGTAATTCTAATATCTCATTTTCAGTCTGTTCCTGCCACCTGGCTATAGAGTGTTATCAATAATAGGTCTTTTTGATTCTCCCAGTACATTCAAACTACAGAACAACGGCCTTTTGGGGTTTTTGGCTGAATGATGGTGATGATTTCACAGAATATAAATTACTTTTTAAAAAAATTAACCCATATTTTTTAAGTGGGGTTGTTTTTTTGGTTTTTTTTTTTTTTTGGAAAGCTCACAAGTGTGTCCTCCATCCCATAAACAACAGGCAGCTGGGCTCAAGATGCATTTAGCCCTGGAAAAAAATACTTCTATAAACTGCTGTTCCTTAAAGATGTTTGGCCATCTGCCACCACTGGAGTGTGTTCCTTTGGCTGGTCAGATGTTACCCCGAGTGGGATGGAGGGATTTGGAGCTGGAGTGAACCACCCCAGCTCTTGTAAACCTCCTTGAAGCTCACACCACCAGATGATCTGGCCCACTCCAACCCAGAGCTTGGCTCCTTAAACTTGGCACGTGGATGCTGGAATTTTCCAGTTTGCCATTGCAAGCTTATTTCTTTATTTCTCTGTTATTGTCGAGGAGGGGCAAACAGGTCTGTGCAAGCTTTGAAATCACCTGGAAAGCAACTGGGAAGTCAGCAAAAGCTCCCTGGGCCAGGTTCACACTTGGCTGAGTTGCTTTGCATCTGATGTGGGTCCAGGTCTGGGCATTTTGGCTTGATTCTGGAGCTCAGAGCCCTTGGAAAATGGGTGGTGTGTGAGTGAACTGTTCTGAGCTGCTTTTATTTCCTTGTCTGCAAGTGCTTTTGGTGCTTTAGTTATCCCTCTCTCTATAGCTATTCTCCTTCCTGTGGCTGTATGACTCTGGAAGGGCAAGGAATGTCAACACTCTGAGTGTTCAGGTGTCAGTGGGATTTTCACTTGCTGCTGGAGAAGACAAAGTGGGGTCTCATTCCAAAACAATGGGCTGTTTGTATGGCCAGAAATGCCAGTCTGGGATGAGCAGGCCCAGGATCCTGGCATTTGTGTACTTGGGGCTGACAAGGTTCCCCACATCTGGCAGTGTCTCTCCAGGGTGATTAAACATTCAGAGAAACACTGTGGATCAAGTCATTCTTTTGGTATCATAATAAGAAGGGGTTACTGGGAATCATAAATTCATAAAATAACTTGGGTTGGAAAGAACCATAAAGATCATGTAGTTCTGACCCTGCTGCTGTGGGTAGGGATGAGGAGAAGGTATTTGCAACCCACAGGGTCTGCTGGTGCTTTTATCTGTCCCGGTTCCATGTCCATATGCCTGGGATACTTGATGGTCTGTACATGGAAGGGAGAGAAAGGATCTGTCATGGTGTGTTTGGGAGCTGAGGAACAGCTTCTCTGCTCCCCACCAGAGGCACTGGGGGCCTGTGGGAAGGACCAGCTGTGAGTAGAGGGATATCTTAATGCAGGAGGGAGGTGCAGTGGTGATGGGTGTTGTCACTGCTGGGCTGCACCCAGTGGGTGATCAGCAGAGGTGGTTGCAGGGGTGCACAGGTGTGGGACTGGCAGAGTTTGCCCCCAGGCTCCTCCTGGATATGGAACACCAGGTAATTTGTCTCACCAGCCTCCAGTCATCTGGTTACTCATGAAAGGCAAGACCTGGAAGGGGTTTTCATCTGAGGGATGTGCCCAGGAGTGCCACTGGCACCGTACCCAGGCTACACGTGGCTGCAGGCAGCACATGCTGTGTTCCTCCTCCCAGCTCGGGGGCTTGCAGCCAATCTGCCTTTCACCTCTGCCTGGTGAAAGGCTCTTTCAGCAGAGAATCTCTTCCTGTGTGTGGCTCATGCTCCAGCCTTTCCAGTTTCACAGGGAGGCTGGTAGGAGGGGACAGGTATCTCAGCATGTTCGGAGGTAGAGGGAGGGATTTCCTGCAGCTCTTCTTTCTTGAACCATTAGGAAACTTCATTACCAGGCTACAGGCTGAGAGGGCTGGGAGGACTCCTTTCCCTTGGCTTGATCTGGGGGGGTTTGGCCTCCTCTGCTTGTAGGTTTTGATCCATCCAAGTAACTCTCATTCCATCAGGCCAAAGGTTTATGCTGAAGCTCAACAAAAACCCCTGTGGTGCAGAGTTCTTCCACCAGACAGCCCAAATCGGGGACAGGATGAGTGATCCCTAACTCCTTATTGCCCTCCCTGTGTGCCACAGGATGCCTGGTGACTGCTCAGGCTCCTGCTGTGCTGAGTGACCAAACCCACAGACAGGGAAACTGGAGCCCAGGGTAGGCAGAGTTTGGGAATTCAAGCCATGACAACGTTTTTTTCCCCTGTGGATGATGAAGGCCTTAAGGATGATGCTGGGCAAGCAGTGGGGAGGGCTGAGGTGCTTTGGTGTGGCTCAGGGTGTGAACCTAGAGGTGAAATCACTGTTCCGTGAAAAATCAGTACAGCTCAAAAACCCAAGGAGCTGGGATTGCCACCTGGATTTGTGCCAGCAGTGATGGTCAGGACTTCAATGGCACTGACAAAGCAAGTGTTGATATCAGCAAGTGTCTTTCAAG
>NW_020955397.1:786522-787742 GCF_003031625.1 Empidonax traillii | reverse complement strand
GGTGCTTTGGTGTGGCTCAGGGTGTGAACCTAGAGGTGAAATCACTGTTCCGTGAAAAATCAGTACAGCTCAAAAACCCAAGGAGCTGGGATTGCCACCTGGATTTGTGCCAGCAGTGATGGTCAGGACTTCAATGGCACTGACAAAGCAAGTGTTGATATCAGCAAGTGTCTTTCAAGCATTTTAGTTTAGGGAGGGGGGGGCCTGGATTTTGTTCTTCTTTGTTTTCTGGTCTCCTGATAACCTGATTTTGTTTTTGAGGGGTCTGCAGCACTGGGGGCCGCCAGTGTGATATCTGTCCTCCCATCCTAGGACCCAAGGGAAGGGACTGGTGTAGGGGAGTCGTATCAGCTTTTGCTTTTTCCTATAGAATAATGGAAAGGCTCGGTTTGGAAGGGACCTTTAAGACCACCTGGCTCCAACCCTCAGTACCATTCTAATGTTGCTGCCATACAAGGTCAGAACAGGTGCAGCCATTTGAAGTTGGGGTTCACCAGTGTGATGCACCAGTTGTCACAGGGGAACTGGGGCTGAGTGACACAGGGACTGGCCCAGAGCAGTGCTGGGGCTGGACTCAGGACCAGCAGAGGGGGCCCAGCTCTCCATTCCTTCCCAGCCCAGCTTCTCCTCTGCCAGAGATGGGTTTTGCCACCCGGCACCCAAGGGATGCACATTCCCTTTCCACTCCTTCCTGCTTGCACGTTTTTCCTGAATCCTTGACTTTTCCATGCCTCCAACAAGCCTCTAAGCCTCATCTCAGAACTGCTGAGTTCTGAGTTGCAAGGGACCCACAAGGGTCATCGAATCCAACTCCTGGCCCTGCACAGGACACTCCAACAATCCCCCTCTGTCTCTGAGTGTCTTGTCCAAGGGCTCCTTGAGGGGGGAAGTTTGGGGTGGGTTTGGGGCTGTGATCCCTGCTCTGGATGGAGAAATGCTTGCTGATATCCAACCCAAACCTCCCTTGACACAGCTCCAGCCATTCCACTGGGGTCTTATCTGTGGTCACAGCGAGGAGATCGCTGCTACCCCTCCGCTTCCCTATCTCCTCTTCCCTTAGGATCGGGAAAGAGCTGGGAAAGGAGTGGGGTGGGGGAAGAGAAGGAAAACTCCATCTGGTGTTACCCCAGCGGGGGGAAAGAGGGAGGCAAAGGCTTTTTGGGGAGCCGGGACATCCCCCGGCCGGCGCGTTCGAAGTTGCCGCGGGGCCGGGGAGGGCG
>NW_020955397.1:774817-785858 GCF_003031625.1 Empidonax traillii | reverse complement strand
CCCCCGCCCCTGAGTTGTCCCGAGCTGGTGCCCCGTTTTTTTGTGGACCATGGATACGCACACGCGGTGGAAAAGGCGCAGTTGGATACGGAGCTGGTCGGTGCCCGCTGCCCTGGTGCTGCTGGGTGCCCTGTCCCTCGGCCGGGCAGGTAAGGGGGGTCCCCGAGCCCCCCAACCCCGGGAGGAGGGTCCTGCATGGTCTTGGGGGGGAGGAGGGGGGTTCTGCGGGGTCGCGGAGTGGGCGAGGGGGCTTTTGTGCCTTGTCTTTCCTTTCCTCAATGCATTCCAAGCAAAAGAGAAAGAAGGGGATAAAAAAAAAAAACCACCCAACAAAACCCACCCAACCTCCTTTAGCTGCCCGAGTGTCTGAATGCCATTTGTCAGGGGGCCCGTAAAAGGGGAAAAAACTTAAAACAATACTTTATTCGCCTTTCTTGGAGCAGAGCTGCCTGTTGCCGGGCTGCTTTTTCTGGAGGAAAAGTCAGGACGAGTTTCTGGAAGCTCTGATTCTTTATATATCTACGTGGATATATATATGTGAATGTATATTTAGTCGGCTGGAAAGCTCTGGGCTTGCGTAGTTCCTCCTCCTTGAGGAGAAGAAAGTTTTTTGTCCCGCAGGAATCTGCTCTCCCTCCGCACATCAAAGCGCCAGAGCTCGGGACACAAAAGCTTTGGAGCCGCTCGGGACCCCAAAGCTCCGCTGCCCCCTCCCCAGCCCCAATCCACAGGGTTTTTCCCTAAAATTTGGGGCTGTTGAATGTGGCGGGAGGAAGCTCTTAAGTTCCAGATGTGCAACAGCACAGAAAACCCCTGGAATGTCATTTCTTTTCCTAGTCGTGCAGAGGGGGGAATTAAACACTCCTATTTCCCTTTTGGGGTTGTGGAGCGCGTTTCCAGAGCTCTGCTTCCCAAATGTCTGCCTTCCCCCCCGGGTGGGCTGGGAAATGCCAGAGCAGGGCAGCTGGGGACTTGTGGGGTTGCTGGAAAAGTTTTCCGTGTGTTTGCAGAGCGTTCCCTGAGTCTGTAGTGGACACTTGGAGGCATCGGCGCTCTGAGGTCTGTTTGTGTTGGATTCCAAGGGAATGACTGAGGAGCGGTTTGTTGGCAAAGCTGATTTTTTTTTGAAATCTGAAAAGTTTAACTTGAGAAACCGAGAAGTGCCCCGAAGAGCTGAGCTGTCTGGGATTCAGCTCTTGATTCAGCTTTCGATTTAGCTTTCCTGCCTGATTTTTGTGTGCTCCGGGTGTTTTTCCCTGGGAAGCCCTGGCAGAGGTGTTTTGCAGGGGTTGCTTGAGTGTTACCAGGGCAAACGCCCGTGGGATTCTGTTCATAGCAGTGGGATTCTGTGTACAAAGCAGAGTGGTTGTGAATTACTGTCATTTCTGGGTTCTTAAAATGACGTTAAGGAAGAAAAGGTTGGGCGTGGGAGGAATGCTTTCATTAATGGTTTGCTTGTGAAGGCTGAGCAAGATGGAAAAGCAGTTGCTGGTCAATGAATAAAGTCTGTAGAACATCCCTGCAGGGAAAAGTTAAGGGCGGTGGGAGCTGCCACAGAACTTGTGCTGCAGAAGTATCGGGCTGTTGTTTTCAGACCAGCAGAGCGCCGGAGTGACACCCGCTCCTCTGGAGCTCCCTTTTGTCCAGCGGGCTCATCAGGCCCCTTGGTTATTTTGTATTTATTCGGTATCTGTTGACAGTGGAATTATTTCCAGTTTTGCCTATTTCAAAGGAAAGAATAACAAACTTTTCCTTTCCTTGTTGCCGGTGCTGATGCTGTAACGGTTTCAGAGCATCCTTAGGCGTTTCCCTGTCCGGGTAAATCTTCCAGACAGCTCCAGTATAAACCCCTGAGTCCTTTCCAAAGTTACCAGGTAACTTTTTCAAACTTCTGGGTGCAGCTGCCCAAGCAGAGGAATGGCTGGAAGCTTTTGTGGGGCCACTGTGCAGAGTAATGACTCTTGTGGTGAAAGGCTTTGAGTTTTCCTAATGAGCCGCCTAATAGGACATCAAATAATTTGGATGAGGGAGGAGTCAGACCGGGACTGCTGATGGCATTGACTAATGCTCTTTATGGCTTTTTTTTTTTTTTTTTAAATTTTTTCAAGTTCTCTTCGGTTTTGTTTCAGCTCAGCTTGTTTCCATTTCATTTTAGTTGGTTTCTCAGTACGGAGAGGGGAATCCTCCCTGAAATCCGTTGTGTGGTCCCAAAGAAAGGGAGAGGATACCTTGCGGAGAGGATTTCCAGAAAAATAGAGAAATAGCAATGTCAAAGGCAACATGATCTGAGCTGCCTCCAAACACAGCCCTTCCAGCTCAGATTTTCCCATATTTTAGCAGATGATGTCACGCAAAAATCTAACCCACAGACAAAGTTGGAATATGTCTCTGCTTTTACAAATCCCTATAAAATCGAATCAGGTTTCTGGGTGAAAATTTTTGGATGCAGCAGTTTCCTTTAGTGGCGAAGTGTAATAAGAGTACATGGTGCACCCTTTAAAATAAAAACACTGGAAATTGTGAAGTATCCTGTTACCATCTGTTGCTTCTCCTCTTGGCTCTTCCCCAGTCACCTAAATGAGCTAAAAAAATAATCTTGATCCAGCCAGTTAAAAGTGTTTTTTTAAAATACTTTGCCAATCAAAAGTGTTGATACTGTTTTACAAGAAGAAATATGACTTTATACGTCTGGAACTGATGGGCAGATCTGATTTCCACTGTAAAACCTGGATTATGCTGTCAATGTATTGCCAGATTGGAATGGGAATTTGTAACTTGAAAGCACCCAGCTGTGGGACATGCCCTGGCCAGGGGCTGCAGCAGAGGCATTTGGCTGAGGTAATGTGTTATTCTTCCATGGGAGCAGGGTCAGGAGGAAAACCCTTTGCTGACCATTCCCTTCAATGTGGTGTTTGGAGTCTGCTCCTGCAATCTCCTCCTGCAGGGCTGAGCTGTGCTGGATGTGGGAGCTGAATTGCCAGCTCCCTCCAAAGCTAATGGGCAGTAATTTGGGGATTGGAGGAATCATCTCGTATCTTTAGGGATAGCTCTAAGGCAAAACCTGCTGAGGAGTTGCTGATTTTTGGTGTACAAAGAGGGACAGCAGTGAGGACTCACCTGGTGGCACTGCTGGCTCTGACCTCTCATGCTGGACCCTCACATGTAAAACTTCTTTTGAATGGCAAGTTTAACAAACAAAGCTGTCTTATCATTACTCCTAGTGCTCCCATAGTCTGTGATAGCAAATAACATTTACCCTAGGATGAATCAGGAGGGCTTGGAAATGGGATGTGAATCCTTGTTTTAAATGAGTGCCGTCCCTTCCCCCTTATGATTTGGAGATGATGATGGGCTTTTTCGGTTCATTCTTTTCTGAAACGCAGAGCAAATCTAACTGACTTGCTTCTGTCTTGTGGTGACCTGCAGTCAGATTGTAGCACTGCAGGGGTTGTACTGATATCAGAATTGAAGGGGTGACTCAGTACTGTGGCTCCTGCTCTCATCTCCCACCTCTGTGTGATGCCGGGGTGGAGGTGAGAGCCTGATTTAGTTCATCTGAGTTCCACTTCTCTGTGTTCAGCTGCAGCAGCTGCACAGGATGGGCTGTTCAGCACAGAATGACAGAATCATTAAGGCTGGAAAAGACCTCCAAGATCAAGTTCAACCTTTGACCAAAAACCACCTCACCAAGTAAACCACAGCAGATCACAGTTTTAATTCTGAAGCAGCTTTTCTTTTGCCACTGTCCCAGAGGCCCAGACCCTCAATGACACATGGATGTCCCCATCACCCTTGGCAGTGTGTGCCTGCTCGCTTTTCTCCGAACACTGAAGATGTGATCTGGTGCTGGTGCTCTCTGTCCATCTGAGTCAACATCTCCCTGTCTGTCCTACAGCCTGGCTCCGGGGCACAGGCTCAGAGTCTGTGTTCTCACACCTGCTTTGAGTTACAGAAGTAATCCCTAGGATGAGACAAAGTGTGGTAGCAGATGCTGAGCAGCAGAAGGCACTGCTGTGGAATACGCCACTGACGCAGAGGCATCAGTGGAAGTGCCATTTATAGATGTGTTTTAGGTAGTCTGAGTTTTGTCTGTGCTTCAGAAATAAATCTGTGGGAGTGCTTTCCAGGAAACTTCAGTCTGAGGGATTTTTTTTTTTATTTTTTTTTTTTTTACTATAGAGGTAAAGCAGATTTGCGAATAATTCTTTTAACAATTACTTTTTGTCTTATGTCCTGATTCTTTGACCTGCTTTTTGTGCTCTCCTTCTGGATCTGGATGCTCAGGATGCCCTTCCCAAAGTGGTGGTGGATGGGTGACAATCACTGTTGAAACATGGAAGTCTCCACTTGGGAAAACTGCAGGGAGCAACGGGCTGTGAATGCTCTCGCAGGAGCAGGTTGAGGATCAGAGGCTTTTTGGTCCTACAAGGGGAGCTGAAGGAAAAGGGGGACAGATCAGGTGAACCCTGGGGAGGTAGCGATGTAAAAGCTGCTCAACTGAAGTATCACCATGGTGATTCCTGGTTTTACTATTTGTTTGTGTGGTTGCCTGAGGATATGTCTGGGGAATGGTGGGACCTGGGAAGAGTGGAGAGATGAGGCATTGGAGTTGTTGGATGGCAGCAAATGCTGCAGGTGAAAAGATGGGCCTGGGACCCTCTTCAAACAAATAGAGTCACAGAATCGTTTCAGTTGGAAAGGACTTTAAAAGTCACCATATTCTACCCGCCTGCCATGGGCAGGGACACCTTCCACTAGCCCAGGTTGCTCCAAACCCCATCCAACCTGGCCTTGGACACCTCCAGGGATGGGGCAACCACAGCTTCCCTGGGCAACCTGTGCCAGGGCCTCCCCACCTTCCCAGGGAAAAATTTCTTCCCAAAGTCTAGTCTAAACCTACTCCCTTTCAGTTTGAAGACATTCCCCTTCCTCCCAAGTCTCTCACCAGTTTTCTTGCAGCCCTTTCAGACACTGAAAGGGGCTCTAAGATCTTCCCAGACTCTTTGGGTAGAGCAATTCCTTTTGGAGCTCGTTCTCTGCTGTCTTGTGAGCTGACTTTGAAGTGTAGCAGCCCCTAAGACAGGGGAAATCCCTGCTGAGTTACGAGTACAAATTTGGCACTTCATCACCTATGTACACACTCGCCCACGGATCTCCTTGCTTGGTTTGTTTAGCAGGAGCTTTATCCTCAGGATTCAGCTATTGTTCTATAAAATGGGTGGTTTTGCAGAGAAAGGTTTAAAATATCGTTTGGGTTCCGTTGAAAACACGGCTATAACCTTGTAATACGTAGATTTTGGTAAGTGGGAACTGCTGTTTAAAATGAGAGAAGATTTATCTGGGAAACAAACCAGGAATGAACCACAAAACACACCTCAAAACGCTTCTTCCTTTTTCACGTGGAGGAAGAATTCTTCCAATCCGTTCTGTGCTTTTATCCAGTGTAGATTTCTACTCATCACATATTTAGGAAAGCTCTGACTCTGCTGTGGGTCTCTGATACTGCTAAGATATTTTGGGAATGCTGAGGCCTTGAACAGTCAGCTGCTGGAATTGGGTCCAGTTTATGATCTGCAGAAAAGCCAGTGTCAGTCATGTGCACACATGAGCTGCTGGAGCTTGCTCTGATCATCTCCTATGTCCATGCAGATCATCTCCTATGTCCATGCAGATCTCCTGTGTTCTCGACCTTCAGCTTCTTTTTAGCACGGAATGTGTAACCACCCATCCTGGATTTATGGCGAGTCTGTTTGATATAAGCAGTAGGACCTGGGACTGGCATCCCATGGGAGATGCTGTTCCCAAAAAGGGGGTTCCCCCTTAGATCACCTGGGCAGGTCTCAGGTTGTTGGGGTTTGTCCCCTTTGAGCATCAGCAGAGCCCAGTGTTGATCTGAGTTTGCAGCTTCATGGTTTGGCTGTGGGTGCAAATATTTTTCCAAGGCGGCAGAACCCAGTTTTCAGACCCTTAATACTTATTGTTCTGCATCCTGGTATTGCCTTTACCTACTTACACCTTCAGCTGTTTTTTTTCCAGGCAGTGCACTCCCTTTCCTTTACTCTCCTGGTTTGCTTGGGAGAGCTTCCTGAAACTGTTTTTGATTCCAGCCTGGCCTTGCTGTATATATTTTAAATATTTTACACTTCCCAGCTAGATCAGAGCTGATGTGACAGGTACTGACTTTGCAAGCTGGAAGTTTTCCTTAAAAATATGAAAAAATCCTTTGTGTGAAACAAAGTAAAACTGAGTATGGGAAGAATGAGCAAAACCAGGAGGAAAAAAAAAATGTTGAGACATGAAAGAATGGAAACATTTTGTTGAAATCTAATGTTATATGGAAAAAACTTTGGTTGGCAACATGGTATAATTAGCCACTGGGTTACTGTTGGCAAGTTCCTAGGCTCTTGAAATGCAGCCTAGCACTGAGGGAACCATCCAAATGATGTCGTGGTTTCTCTGTGGACGTGTCTGGAAAATCTGGAGAACTAAAATAAATAAATGCAGGAGCTACACAAAAGGCATTTTTGAGCTTGGTTGCTCCCAGTCTGGGCTCTTTTTCTCTCCAGAAGCCGAGAGGGTTCTCAGCATCATCTGGAAGTTTTCACAGGGATGAGATGTCACTTTTTTTGAAAGTAGGAAAATGGTATTAATGTATTTACAACATTGGAGTTTTTCCCTTCGAGTTGGTGTAATAAGCCTGAGAGAAAAAGGATAGTTTGAGGGTTGAATGAATGGAAGAAACTACATCAGAGTTCACTCCTAACCTCTATTGTGGATTTTCTCCCAGCTTTTAGGCAAGTCCCTGTGTTTCCCAGGCCCTGGGGCCTGACCAGGTCTCCCTGTGTGGAACCTGACATTGAGGGTGTTGCTCTAACACAATTTTACTGCTGATATGCCAACAAAACACAAGTTTTGCAAGCACTGAAGTGTTTTTCCATCCCTGAGCCTCGGGTTATATTAGTGGCTGGGGTCTTTCTACTTCAAAAATGCTTTTCCTCCCTGGGATGGGGTTTTCCTGTCGAGCAGCACTAGTGCCTCACACTGCAAATCCAGAGGGTTACTTAGATTTTGTCTTTAGGTTTGGGCAGATTTCTTGCAGGTTATATCATGGGGTACAAGAACCACCAAGCTGTTGTATTTCCTGCTCTCAGGATGCTTTGGAGAATTAGATCTATGGAAGAAGAGGACTTCTTGGGCAACCACACATTCAGTTTATTGGGGGGAAAAAAAAACCCCTTTGGAAGGTGAAGGGATGCAAATGGAAGTGGGATCGTGAGGAACTGGGGTTTTGGATGTGCTGTGGGCAGGAGCAGGAGGCAGGATAAGCTTCTGTCAGGGTGTCACTTACCTGCTCTGGGGTGGTGACATTCCGCTGTTTTGCTGATGTGAGAAGGTAATTTCAGTGTGTTTTGTCGAGGGCTCTGCCAGGGGCTCAGTGCATTCACCCCTCTGGGTCAGGATGGATTTCCTGGGAGATCTCCCATGCCTGATGTTCCAGCCCTGCAGCTCTGGAGTCACTGGAAAGAGGTTTGAAGGCCCTGCTGTGCTCAAGGCAGCTTTCTATTGATCTGGATGTCACCCAAAGGGGAGAGACACCCTGTTTTCCTAACGAGAAATGTGATGCATGTTTGGGGGAGCTCTAATTCTCCTTCAGCTTGATGAAAACCTGAACTATCCTAAATACAGCTAAATCTCACTGTTAGCTTGGGACGACCCCACGTGCCATCCCTGCCTGCATCAAGCTGTGCATCTGCAGCCAGGGAGATGCTGATCCCTTCAGAGTAAATAAAGTGTTTTCCTGGCTCAGCTTTTAAGTAAACCTGCTTAAAACCCTTTTCTTGCCTTGCCTCTCTGCTCTCCACTGCTCTGACTCGAACAGGGGAGTCTGCAGCTCTGAGGGAAGTGCTGTGGGGAGCTGATGGAAGAAGCTCCCAGGGAGAGGAGAGGTCACTAAGGGGTCTGTGGAGCCCCTGCTCGGGGGGGACTGTCAGGTTTAGTGACCAGATTTAGGGTTTCATTTCACATCAGCTGGAGCTTCTCCTTTTTGAGTGAGGATATATAGGAAGGAGCTCAGCTCTGCCTGAGCTCGTGTCTTAAACAGCCTGGCTGGCCTCTCCTCCTCTGCCTTTCCTCCCTCCACCCCCTTTTTTGTTTCCAAGACAATACTTAAGTAAGAATTCACTGCAGCTGAATTCCTGGAGATGACACTGCCAGTTTCCCAGGGTCTCTTGTACTCCCTGCAGCATTTTACGCAGTGATTTTTTGGTGTGTCTCATTCCCTCCAATATGAATTAAGCAATGAGTTTGTGTGATTTTTTTTTTTCTTTTCTTTTCTTTGAGTGGATTCATCCTAGATGTGCTGGAATGAGATACCTACTCTGTGTGTGCTCTTGTCTGCTGCAGGGTAAAGATTTGGTCCAGGGGCTGCAGTTCACCAGCTGAATAATGAACGCATTGTCTGCATGCCCTTATTTCCAGCTTGCACCATTAAAAGTGAATAGAAAGGTCAAGGAGATGAGTCACTGTGAATACAAGTGTCATTCTGCTCAGGAGAAATGGAAAAAAAGGAGCTTCCAAGCGAGGTGTCTCAGCCGGTGCCAAACTGCTCTGTTTCACTGGACTTTCAGGGCGTTACAAGAGGAAATCTGGGCTGAGATCAGCTGGAGTGTTCAAGCACCTACAAAGCCAGCAAGGGGCTGGAGCTGGGCTCTGGCAGTGGTAGCTGCAGTGGGCTCTGTTTGGAAAATCAGGGTGATGCTCTGGAAGCTTTGGGCTCCTTCCTGCTGCCTTGGAAAACAAGCAGCTGGAGAGTGTTGCGTTGGTAGCTCTTGTTCTCAGCTCCATTACATACCCAGCGGCACCCAGAAGAAAAATCTTCCTCCAAATCCATGTGGAAACTCCTAATACTGATGCAGAGCACCTTCCTGCAGACTCAGAGCAAGTGTTAGTAATGGAGTGAAGGTGCTGTCATGGGACAGTGATATTGGAGAGGGACTTAGGACAAGGCTATAGGGACAGGACAAGGGGGAATGGCTTCACACTAACAGAGGGCAGGGTTAGATTGAATATTAGGAAGAAATCCTTACCTGGGAGGCTGGGGAGGCCCTGGCACAGGTTGCTCAGAGAGGTTGTGGATGTCCCGTTCCTGGAAGTGTCCAAGGCCAGGTTGGAGCAACCTGGGCTACTGGAAGGTGTCCCTTCCCATGGCAGGGGTGGATCTACATAATCTTTCAGGTTCCTTCTAACCCAAATCATTTATGATTCTCTTGAAACTCTGGTGAGAAAACTGGTTGCAGCAGGGTCCTACTCTGTCCCTGCACGATCCCAGGGGAAGGAGCAGGGTGGTGACATCCCTGGGTCTACGGGGCACCTGGAGCCACGCCTGGGCCCGTCCCCTGCCCTGGCTCTGGTAAATGCCCATTTGTAAATTAAGCTTTTTTAATTTCCTGCCCAAAAGCTTGATTCAACAAGCCCCAGGCAGCTGGTTAACCACGCTGGAAATGGAAATAGAAACGTGGCTCGTGGGCTGCACGTGTGGAAGGGGGTGGTGAGCTGGGGGTGGGCGTGTGCCAAGTGGGTGGGATGGGACGGAGACCCGGCCAGAGCTTTTGCCTCTAATTGACGGTGTAATTCCAGTAAAACAGCAGCAGTGGGTGGAACACAGAAGCCAGTTCAGGAGTTGTTAATGCTTTTTTAATGGGGTGGAGTTCCTTTAAGTCTTGGGCTCCTGTACCTGTGGGTTTCCTTTTTCACGTGGCTCAAACCCTTCCTCTGGGCTGACCAAACACCCTCCTCTGGGTTTAGCTTCCCACTGTCCTGGAAGGGAAACAGCCCCAGTGCATTTGAGATCACGGTGTGCTCTGACAGACACCCCTGTGCATTGTCCAGCACTGCTTTGGTATTTTGGCAGAATTTGAATCCTGAGAGAAAGCACATAGGAATATTTAAGTTTTTGATTTCTAGCCACTGGATTTTTCTGTTCTGAAGTCACTCTTCTGGTGCAAAATAGATATTCCTCTGAAAAATAGCTAAAGCTTTAGAATCTTGATTTATCCTCCCTCATCAAAATACACCTTCAGTAGAAAACTAAGCCAACTCTCTCTCTTGCCCACCTAATCCAAGATCTTTTCCATAAACAACTTGCAAATGAATTTGCCAGCACAGCTCTGATCCAAGGCATCCAAAAATTCAACACAAGTTCCAACTGATATCAAATGACTGGGAGCTGGGACTTGGTTGGTGATGATGCAATAGAACCATGGAATGGTTTGGGTTGGAAAGGACCTCGAAGTGTGGTAGAGTAGCGTGATGCTGACAGGGCTGGGGTGAGGCAGGAGTTGATGGCTTGTAGCTCGTGTGTGTGTGTGTGTGGAGGGGACTGTGCCTGGTTTTGGGATGTTTAATCTCAGTGTTGGTATTCCATAGAGAGATTTCTGCAGGTGGATGGGGCGGGTGACAGTGTGGGACCAGCAGAGCTGCTCTGTGTGTGGCTCCATGGGACAATCCTGCTCTGGGGCAGGAGCCTCTCTGGAAATGGCCCTTGGAGGGTTTTCCTGGGAAGATATGAGGCTGTCCATCCCCTGGGTGCATCCCCTTGGAAAGCTGCTGATTCCTTGAAGGATAAGCTCCGTTTGCACAGAGCCCTGGGCTGCAAACTTTTACCTTTGCTGTTGTTTTGCTCCAGCCCGTTGGGTTTCCTGCTTTGTGTTACAGGGAGGGCAGGTCCCTGAGAATCCCTTCGTCGTGTCTGCGCTCCAAAAAGCGGCGTGAGGGTGGGAGGAGGAAGCTGCTTTCATCCCTGCCGCTGCCTTTGGCACTCGCTGGCTGGTTCCTATCGGAAAACTGCTCGGAATGTTCTCTCGCAGGGGTTTGCAGGGACCGGGAGAGGCACATTATCACGTCTTGAGCACTTCGGGAGAAAGTCCCTCACTCTGCCTCTCTCAAATGTTTAAATTAAAACAGTCTGTCTTTCTGCAGCTCTTGGATGCTTTCCCTGCTGACCTCAGGAGCTGGGATGGGAGGAGGAGCAAACAGACCCGAA